>NW_015113084.1:272514-276090 GCF_001443285.1 Poecilia latipinna | reverse complement strand
AATGTTCAATTTACATGTACCATATCAGTGTTTATTATTCAATTTACAGAAATCCAAGTTTGTAACATTTAATTAATACGCTCTGTTAGGAAACAAATTTTTTTTCTCCTAAATGAGCTGATGTCACAAAAATGTCATCAATTTGTTCAGAAATTAGAGTAAAAACATGATCGAGAAAAATGGATGTAATTTTTGGATTCAGCGGCGCAATTTAGTTCTAATTCAGTTGAAAAAACAGATATTTTTATAAACCACTATAACTTTCATCCTTATTTTAAACTAATACAACCCAGATAAAGTCATTGGTTCTCTTTCCTTCCTTTAAGACAAAAGTTAGAGATGAAGCTGAGAATATAAATTCTTAAAATCACTGCAGACTTATTAATCCTTTATCAGTCGTCCTGCTGTAGAAGTAGCTTCACCCTGATCAGTGCTCTGAACCAGTGCTTCTTTCTTTCCCAGTGATGTGGTGGTATTTTTCCCAGTTGGCCTCATTCCCGACACATTTGTGCTCCCTGTGCCATCTGTCTCACTGCATTATGTGGCAGACAATGGAGGGGGGGTGTCGCTCTTCAAAGACGGGCTGTGCAGAGCTTCTCATAACCTCCCCCCCTTCCCAATCCGCTCTGTCCCATCCTCTGTGGGATGGCCGGGGTCAGAGGTTGAGCCTCAGATTTTATGGGGGCCCTACCTCAGCTGACGTCTGTTTTATCAGTTCAGATGCAGAGCGGTGAACTAACAGGCCCAGAACCGCACATAAACCGTGGTTAAACTGGGTTTTATGGGGGGTTGTCTGGTGAGGTCAGGGTGAAGGAGTGCAGCTTGAGAACGGTTAGAGAAATATCTCAAAATGGAAATCCTGCAAACTCAGTGGAGTTCCTATAAAGAGTTCCAGTAAAACAACCTTTTAATTTGTTGTAAGAGAAAACAGAGTCGTCTGCAAACACAAACATCCGAGGGAATTCCAAGTCACGTCAAGTTTATTTGTATAGACACGTCGCATGTTATTGTTTACATCCGGAAATTTCACACATTCTCACAACGCTGGAGGGCAGAAAGACTCTTCTTCTACCTGCCATCTGTAGCTGTGCTGCCAAAGTAGAATAATTCTGTCAGCAAAATGAAACCTGAATATGTAGGTATTATTGATTTAATGCAGCAAAGGGAAAATAACATAGAAAAACCATTGAAGAACAACTCAAAACCACTTGTATACTTACTATATATACAGACCCGTTACCATAGCAACTGGCTGACAACAGCTCCACTACTGTATCAGGATTCAATGCAAAAAAACAAAACAAAAAAAAAAAAACATGCAAACATTTCTCACACAAAAAACAGAACATTCAGTCCATTACAGTTTTATGTTTTCAGGTTGATGTTTAGTTTGTGATGATTAGTAAGCGATCGTCTGAACACAGCGGTGATTTATTTTATTAGCTAATTTAATTTATGTTATGGTTGTCATAGTCAGGCTAGCGTAACTGACCTACTTCCCTCTCCCTTGCTATTTATTTATTTGACCTTGTTAGTTAACTGTTGTGTTAACAATTATTAGCAAAGCACTGTCCCATTTTCTTTTATACATCATGCGTACATTTAAAATTTAGCATGTTATATAGACAGCTTGACAGCTAAAGCCAATGCTAGTCGTTGTTAGCGAACAGGTTTTTCCCCTCCATTAGGGAGATGGAGGGCAGGATCTTGAGTGCGTGATGTCACGTTGCAGCAAGGCAGTTCTAAGTGTTTCACACCATAAACTCATAAAAAGGTGTTAGCCAATTATGAAACAAGGAAGAAATATTACATTTTTTAAAAATATACATCTGATATTTTGGGTGATGATCATCTGTCCCCCATTTTTGTCATCTCTTTTGAGCCAGGCATGACAAATGGGGGCTCGTCTGGGATTTGAACCCATGACCTCTCGCGGGTCTTTGCAGTCCACTCTGCAAAAGCACAAAACCTTACCAAATATTTCTAGTGCAGATGTCTTGGTGCACTTGCAATAAGACAAAAAAATAACTTGCAAGTAACTTTGTAGCAATATAAAGGAACTTGTTTTAAGTCAATAATTTACAAATATTAAAAAAAGAACCAGTTCCACTTGCAGATTTTTTTTTTTTACTTATAACATTTATTATAAAACAAGTGGTAAACAGTGAAGTAGAAGCTGCAGGTTGATCAGCTCCAATATGAAACTTTTCTGATGCTTCTGTGTGTTTCACATAGAAATATCTATTGTTTCGCAGTGATCATGAGTTTAGAAAAAACAGGTTTGACTATTTTTACCAACCCAATTGCTTACATTTAAGAGAGGAAATCGTTCCAAAAGAACATTATTCACTTTAAGAAATTCTCTAACAAGCATTGACAGATTTCTAAATAAACCGTTTCTCCTTTTAATTGATCTCCAATTGGTTTTGACAACCTCAAGAACTAAATCGGTTGAATTTCATCTCATGAAGTTCTTCTGCAGCAACCTTTACATATGCAAATTGTAAACGTTCCAAGTGGCCCGTATCAGTACCTCGATAGATGCAGCGTTCGAAGTAAGCTGGTGCCAGTTTAACCAGTTCAAACATGTCTGCAGGCTGTGGCGCTACTCCACTTTTTCAGCTTTTAAACTCCAGCTAATCCTTCCTTTAAACCAATAATCTTTTTCCACTGAATATCGCTCTTATTGTCAGGCACTGTTGACTTTTATGTTTTTTTAATCGCGTGGTTTTCTTTGGAGAGAGACCTCATGACTTGACTGAAACTCAGACTCACAGGGACTTCATTCTTTTGCTTCATGGTTCTTTTTATTTGCTAAAAGTTGGCCGTAAAACAATGCACACTGTTCATGAGGAAAGATGATGCACAAATAAACGGTTCCCAAGAGTTTTTAAAGAAAACTTGAAATTCCCAGTTTGTGTTTATGAAGTTGAGTAAAGACTGAACAATAACAAATCAATAGTTCAGTCCAGGTTTGACTTTAAGCACTCTTCAAGCACTTTTTTTTTTTTGCCAAAAAGTAAGCATTCTAATATTTGTAAGTATATTTTTAATCACAAATGCTTAGATTAAATCTCTGTTCAGAGAAGAATAATGTTGTCCAGCTTTGATAAGTGTAAGTATTTTAGATTTTGTTCTCGAAGTGTTTAAGTAGTATGTATGTTATTTAAAACTGGCCCCTTATGTCAGCTACAAATCAGATGCCAACTTCACAATTATGTCCACAGACTAAAACAAAACAATGAAATTATGATTTTATTTTGTTTTCACCAACATAATGCAGCTTTCATGTAACATAAATTGCATTTTAAGACTATAACTTAGTAAATATTTTAGTTTAGGTCTGACAAATATAAATATGTTAGATTTTGAGCTAAAATGGGGGATTTCAACTACTGATCTGCTGAGCCAACACAATTTAAAAGGTTAAAGGTTAAAGTTTAATGCTACTTTAACCAGAGGAAGACACACTGACTGAACTGGATAGATGCTTTAGACCAGTGGTTCCCAAACTTTTTCTCCTGCCCCCCAGGGGTTTCCAAACTATTTCTGCCCCCCCACCCCCCTAACGGCTTA
>NW_015113084.1:259908-269312 GCF_001443285.1 Poecilia latipinna | reverse complement strand
GGTGGATTCTTAGAGACTCCCTGTTATACTCAGCCCCGGCTCCAGACAAACAAGGGGGAGAATCCACTTTTTTGGGGGTAAAATTAATCGTAGCTGAACATAGACAACAACACCAGTAGCCTACAAGCTATTTGTTAACAAACTTAAGGTTCTGTATTGATATTAGCTAGTCATCTTGTAGCTAACTTTACCTGCATCCAACAGCTTTACTCAACTCAGTCGGTTAGTTTGGGGGAAAAACTGTGAAAAGTTCTTTGCGTTTTGCTGGTTTGCTGCCATGATTCTAACACACCTGTAGCTCCGCACAGCAGCAGCAGGTCTCCTTCACTGCCGCACAGGTGTAAACCCAGCGCCAGCGTCGTAGCGCTCATGTTGCGTTTAAAGGCGGCTCGGAAAAACAGGTTACCACATGTTAACAACGGATTAAACGGTTTTAGCTGCTGATAAAAGTGACAGAGGACACAGATATGGGAAGTGTGGAAGCCTCTACTGTATCAAATTGACATAGGAATAACAGAGAGTTGGCCATTATAATGTAAAAACCCAGCGCATACAGTGTTCATGTTTTGTTTGTTTGTTTGTTTTTTTCATCCAGACTGCTTCCCGCGCACACGCCCCACAGTTTGGGAACCTCTGCTTTAGACCAATTTATTCTACATTGGAGCACACAAACATGTTTCACTGAAATTCTGCAAAAAAACAAACAAAATTGGTGCATGTCTAATTAAAACTGCAGAAACAATCCTTATTCTAATGTTTGCTTTAAGATGGTGAACAACCGAAAGTACTAGGTTTTGGTCATCTGCACAAAATCAACTGCTTTGTAACCAACAAGAGTAAAATACAGGATATGTGTGCATTTAAAAGTACTTACGGTCTGAAAACTAGTGGCTCTAATAAAGTACCCTGTGGATTTCCGTGACGAAGTTTTTGTGCTTTAAATATGTAGCTCTGACCTCAATTAGTCTCCAACTTAAAATGTTTTTCAAACCGATTAGAAACATTAAAATCTTTCCTTCCTGAGGAAGAGAATCTACAATAAGTTGAATACTTTATCCAAGACTTGATGTGTAAAACCTGTAAAAACTCATCCGAAAACACCCAGAGATTTAATTAAACCTGAGAAAAAATGGTCTCTCATTGGTACTTCAATGTCGACCATGTTACAGTGTCTTCATGTGGAGACTCATTGGCACTACGACAGGAAGGTTAACTGGATCTGTGCTGACCGTCTGTAATTAAAGGATGCCCTCTGTTTTATTTTGTCAGCACAGTCTGCTCTTGTGTTTGTGTGTGAGGTCAGCAGTTTATCTGCAGCGGTGACTTTCACTTCTTCTGCCAGGACGTTACTTTTCTGGACACAAATCAACAACCTGAAGACAATACGGGTTAAACAGCCATGTCTGCTCGTTGGACCTGAAGCGGTTCTGCTTGTAGGAGTTAATTGAAACCTTACCAGAGGAACGTTGTGAGTGTTTTGTTGCAGCGAGCGCTGCGCTTCATTTCCCTCCTGTCACGCCAGATAAAAATAGATTTATGAAAGTCTGTTTACACGGCAAGAATGTCAAACTGTGGCATCAAGTTACGCAGAGAGGGTGTGGAGCCATGTTGTGTTTTCCCCCAATAAATCTGACACGTTTTTATTCAGAACATCTTAAAGCTATTTCTGAATAAAGTTGGTCAGAACAGGCTGTGGTTAAAACTAAGGTTGACATTTTCAATTCCTTGTAAAGTTGCATTAAAATAATGCAGAGATGGGAAAAAGAAAACATTTTGTCTTGTTACAACTGCAACTCCTGCAACATTTAATACAAATGAGTTAAATACAAATGCATGCCACACTTTTCAGGTTTTCAGGTAAAAAGTTGAAAAAGACGTATTTTTTTAAAAATTCTCTTTCACAATTATGCCCTACTTTGTGTTGATATGTCACCTAAAATATGGTTGTAGCTTGACAAAATGTGAATCTGGGTATAAATAATTTGGATGATTGAATAAAAGCCCCTTGTTCCCAGCCAGGAAACACTCAGGAGACTCAGAGGAGACCATTAGATCCTTAATGGTCCCTGAAGATGCTGGAAATGTTGTCATTTTTAATCTCTTGACTCAGTGTAATGGGGTCTTTAGGAGTAAATGTAAACATGTCTTTAAATCAAAATCCTGTAAATAATGTCAATGTTCTCTAAGGTTTTAAAACAAGTATTACACAATAGGTTTCTTGTCTAAATATACATTTTTATCAAAACTAACTGTGTTTGAAAATATCCTACAATGTACTGTGTAATAATTTAAAGTTCTTTGTGTCAGTATTTTCAGTCAAATTAGGTGAGTTTTAATTTCTTGACTTAATCTCTCAGGTCAAACCTGCAGAAACTCATCCTGGAATATCTGAAGTTGTAATTATGTTTGACAGGAAAGTATCTGTGTGAGGTATATAAGCTAACAACATGCCAGTCACCTGCAGAGAGCTGCGCCCTGCAGCAATAGCATCACACGTGGTGGCAAATCAAAAACATCGGCTTGGATTCTACTGTTCACTGCAGGACGAAACAAAAATAAAAACCTGTTGAAATTTATCACAGTTAGTGCTTTTACTGCAGGTGAAAGTTCATGACAGAACAGGTTTCATTCGCTCGTTCGCTGCCAAACTGTCAGTCGACCTTTTGTGCCAGAAATTCCTCCCCGTTAACGGAAACGTGCTTTGAAATCAGCACGTGCGTTTGAACGCCGGGGTTGGGTCTCGCTAAATACTGGGATTTCACGACCGGATTAGTCGGCTTAACTGGAATCACTTTTGAAAAAAAATCAAGAATGTGGTTCTCGGCTGTAGGTGCTGATTAATTTACATGGGTTAGTACATCTAGAAAGCATGTATTATGAGAAGAAGCGCAAAAAGATCTTATTTTTGAGCTTAAAAATCAAATTTGTTGGGGGTTTTTTTGCCGACATTTTTAAACTGAGATTATTTATTGCTTGTACAGAAACAGTTTTCTCAAGAACAAGGACAATTTATTAAAATTAGAATGTCGTTTCTTTAGGAATTTACACCAAACTGTCAGTGAAACATTAATTAATATAGTATTTCTGTTTTTTTGTATATATATCAGAGTGCTACATCAGAGAGCTAGAAAACAAGGTGAGGATCCTGGAAGATGAAAAGAAACTGCTTACAATGCAGGTAACTTACACTTTTATTCCTGTCTTCACTTTATTTGACATTTATTTGCTGCAGGCCCCTTACACCGGTTTTTAATTACAGCGTTTTGTGTCAGTGACTCTGAGATACAACATGTCAGGACTTGTGTTGTCTTTGCAGACGTTACTCATAATGTCAAATTCATCAACATCAGTTACTTTTTAAACAATGCAGCACTTCTTATTGATGTACAATAACGCTGGTTTGGTTTTTAAGAGGCCACGTTACATTCTTTACAGTGTATTTGAGTTTTATTACAAGAATTTCAACACATGGAGAAATTACTTCTATCTCTACTGCAAAAACAAAAAATCTTACCAAATAGTTTTAGTACCAATATCTCTAAAAATGAGACAAAACTAACTTGCAAGTAACTTTTCACCAAGCTATTGTTTTAAGTTAATAATTCCTTTCCATTGATGAAATAGTCCTAGTTCCACTATAACATGACATGATAAGATATGATCGACCAATGGTAATAGTACTTTTTCATCAATATAAAGAAATTGTTAGCTCAAGCAAGCCCCTATATCTTGCTGAAAAGTTACTTATAAGTTAGTTTTGTCTTTTTTCAAGTGTACTAAGATATTTGCCTGAGAAACTAAACAAAAATACTTAGTAAGATTTTGTGTTTTTGTCGTGCAATTCAATAATCCAACAGAAATAGATTCAATGTTGTTTTAATTTTGTCATGAACATAAAGTGTTGTTTTGCTTGGTATTCTTCTCCTTTATATTTAATACAAACATGATTGTGTTTAAAACATTTATTTTTTGGTGCTGCTGTTCTCAGTTTTGGTCTGGGACTGAGCAACACCTCAGGCTTTGGTCTGATTTGTATTGGAGAACGCCATGACCTATCGATGAGCCCAATCAGAGCAGCTGACTCTTGCCAGTAAAAGCAAACGCTGCAGTTCTCCTGTTACAAACGGCTTCACCAGCCTCCTTTTCTTTATATAGTTTGATTTATTTTACCTGCAAATCCTGAAACATGTGAATAAAACCCATGAAATAAAACATAGGCTTTGGATAAAGCTGTAGTGGTTTTTACACGTTTGTTAAATTGTTACTATGTTGTGACAGAATTCACCCTTTGCAACTATTTCACTTAATTAACCGACATGATGGACAATAGTATTGAATGGAGTGACTGCGATTGTTTACCAAAGTTTTTTGGCTTTACACCTAGTTTGTCCTCATAGACGGTGGTATTTATGAAAGTTGGAAATAGTTAGTTTAGAAACCGATCCATACATTCTCCCTCCTGACTTATTTGTCGGTCTGGTCAGATCTGCCTGAATTTACGCCACATGATTCATGCGACCATGTTATAAACGGCATTTCTACAGAAGAGTATTTGTGAACCTGCACTGAAAGCCTGTCCCAAATTTATTTGGTAGATTTGAGTTTAACAACTAGATTTGCCATAAACAATTTAAACAATTCAGATTTGGAAATTCTGCAGTCAGAATTTTGAGAAAAAAGTAAAGTTGAAATTCTGAGAAAAAGGTCGGAATTCTGCATAAAAAGTCAGAATTCTAGGAAAAAAGTCAGAATTCTTAGGGAAAACCTCAGAATTCTGAAATTTTTTTGTAATTTGGAGGAAAGAAATCAGAATGTCTTCATGCTAAGAAAAAAGTCATAATTCTGAGAAAAAGTCAGAATTTTGACGGTTTTTAATCTTCGTTCTCATCAGAACCATCCTCGGACTCCCAGTGGAGAACTGTCCCCCACGGGGTTCTACCTGCCTCTGGCACAGAAACCCGAAGCTGTAGTCCATGCCATGAAGGTAAACTCTGAACACTGTGTGGTAAGAAATGTTTTATTATTCTGTAATTGACTCTAAGTGTGTGTAGGTGCTGGAGGTCCATGAGAAGCTGGACAGCCAGAACTCGAGGGAATACGATGAAGACCTCAATGATAAGGAGAAAGCCATCGTCAGAGAGATGTGCAACGTAAGTTTCATTCTGGTTTCAGTGTTTCTCCTAAATACTTCCAGAGTTGGGTTGTAACTGAGTGACATTTACTTTGGCAACTTTTTAAAAAATGTATTTTTAGGAGTATTTTTACTACTGTCAGGAGTAATTTTATTATGAAGTATCATTATGAAGTATTTTTTTGCGTAATTTTGTAATTACATGTTACTTATATTATTTTCATTTTAATCCTTAAAATACCAAAATTTCAACATAACTTTACATTTTGGTCCATCTGGTAATCTAATTTTTATGTATTAAATGGTTGCTGTTTTGATCAGTTAATACTCGAGTAAACTTTTTACCATATATATATATATATATATATATATATATATATATATATCTTTTCATAGAGAAATATCTTGATGATTTATCACATTTTAAGGGCCTGCCTCAGTGTGATTGGTTAATATTTGCCTCCTGTTGAGCGCTGACAACTGTTTTTCTTGCCTTGCAGGTGGTTTGGAGAAAGCTGGGCGACGCCGCTGGTTCAAAGCTTACTGTTCGACAGCAGCTGTCAGGAAACCAGCTCCAAGGTCCGGTCCAGTAGGAGAACCCACCATCAAACCCACAGCATAATCCTCAAACGGAAGCAGTAGAGGAAAATGGACGCACCTTTTACTACACAAATGCACAAAGTTTCAACAGTCCTGGACGAGGATGGTGAAACGGCTCACTGATGCCACCATGTGGATTTACGGTGTAAATACAGTTTTAAATCAGCAAATTTTCAGTTTATTGTAGCAGATCCATCCACAGTCTTCCACTTTCCTAAGATCTTAGAGGTAACTGGTCCAAAGCGTCCTTCTCCCCACCGACTCAAGATCACTTGGGGATCTCTTCACTGACTTCTGGGCGCGAGTTCGGGGCTCCCTTCATCTCTAACGACGACATCCTGCTCTACAACTCTGAATCTCCCCCATAAACTCAGAGGGAAACTCCAAGGGAGCCGATTTCAGTCTAGCTCGGTAAAAACCAGACCCTTTCTCTCCGCTGTGGTTCCTGCGAAGAGCCTGAGTCTTCGGTGGCTATTCAGAAACGATTGCTAATTGCTAACGGTCGGCTGTGACGTATGTAATGCGCCAGTATCGCCCCTATGAAGCTAATCGGGAGTTGCCTGCGTTGTAAACAACAGTCCTCCACTGCGAAGAGAAAAGTATCGAGCTGAACGAGATGGCTGAATGTTAATTTAATATTTGGAAGCGTGGCCAACACGGACTGAACGGCTCCGTTCACTTCCTCCGCTAAAACCACACACAGACTACAACTTTACAAAAAAGCGCAGAAAATCGACGTCAACTTCTTCTGTTCGCTGATTGGCCGGTTGGAACGCTAAATTCTAAATCCAAAGCTTCATATTTCAGCTTCACCATGACAGACTGGAGGATTTCCTGGGTTTCCACAGTTCAGAGTGGACCGCCATCTTGTTTGACAGCTTCTATTTGCTTGGACTTTGACAACAAAATATTAGGGCCAGACTAAGATTTTTTTTATTCTTAATTACGAGAATAAAGTTATAATTTTAGGGGAATTAAGTAATAATTTTTAAAAATACATTACCCAAACCTTTTTCTAATAAAACAGGTTTTTTTTTTTTGTTTTAAAAGTTTCTATGCTAATATTGTGACTGTATATTCTCGCAATTAAACTAAATTTATCATAGCCTGGCCTTAATACTCACAGAAGGAAAAAAAACGAACTTTTTTTGTCATTTATATATATATATATATATATATATATATATATATATATATATATATATATATATATACACACACACACACACACACACACACACACACACACATGCAGTTGCTTGCAGAGGAGTATGGACAGACAGTGTTGAGATAAAAAGGTGATGTTAGGTTGAATAATTACTTACTTTAGTAATAAGTAATACCCATAAGGAGATTTTCATATTTACGTCTCAACAGAATCACATTTTTGGCAAACTTTATGAGCCATGCTGCAGCTTTTCCTTCCATCTTGGCACAATGTTTGACATCTTCCTGTTGTTTGCTGCTGCATGTTGTGTTTTTTTTAACAGAGCTGGCTAATGCTTATCCTCTAAATAGCAAGCACCTTTAATTCATCTACATCTGAGGAATATGAAAGCATGTTTTTGCTTCAAAGTGATTTTTTAAAAGAATCTCTTCTTAGAAATTTCAGTTACATGCAGCTGAGATAAAGTTGCTGTCTGTTGCTTGTTTGTGCAGAACTGAAATTAAAAGATGATGTTAAAACTCAACAAAATCTGTGCAAACACTTCCTAATGATCCAATTCTTTACACTGATTTGTTCCTCAAACCACCTGAACCAAACTCCTGAGCAACCTCAGATATAGATGCTTTACTTTGAGCCTGATCTGACTGAGCCAACGCCTCATTTAAAGGAGAAAACAGAGGATCAGTTTTCCACAAAGTTTGTTGTTAATTTGATCCCGCTGGTGATTAAGTGTATGTACTATGTGCTGCCTTTCTGTCAGGAGTAGATACGCTGCCTTAATGTAGATTTTACAGCATATATTTCTGTTAAATAAATGGAGTTTAGCTGGATTTAAAATCTGCCTGCAGTAATTTGGAGAGTTTTCTGTTTAAAAAAAAAAACAGTGCTGTAAATTAGGTTTAATGGTTTGAAATAATTGCTTTTATTTATAAGTTAAAAAACAAAACAAAAAAAAAAACAGGCGAGCACATTTTATTGTACGGGTTGGTGGAAAAGAAAAACATTAGAAACAGCTGGTTTCTGAATGTGTGTATGTAGCTGCAGATGTATTTTAGCAAAACTGTAACTCATGAGAATAGTTTAAGAAATACTTTTAAATGAAATTAAAGTTTTTTTTTTGTAAATGTGTGCTGCTTCATTGCTTGTTTAAATGACCATGTGTGCAGAAATGTTTTACTCAGCTTCTTATTTATTCAATTTATATCAATGTTTCCTTACACAGGACACTACTTTTTCTTTTGCTGCTAAGACTCTAAAACTAAAAATATCGAAATAATTTTAGGGCTACAAAAAAATAAAAATAAAAATAAGCAGGTAACATAATTTGATGGTCACAGGAATAAAAAATTCTAAATTATGTGAAAATTAAATAAGTGGTAGTAATGACACTAAATTAAACTAAAGCAGCAGTTAATGCATGGATTACAAATAAATGTTCTCTTTGTTGGTATTGTAGTTTAATCAACAATGTCTTTTTTGTAACTTTTCTTAATTTTGGAAGTTGTAGTCTTCTATACTCTTAATTTAGAAGTAGGAAAAATGAAATGATTGTAAAAGTTTATTCCACTTACCGACTCTGCAAAATGACTTAATGAATTAAAGCAGTTGTTTGGCATCATACCACCATTTCCCCCAGGAAGAATTAAAACAATAAACTATGTGCTTTTAATTAAAGAAAAAAATAATAAATCTGCACTTAAGGGACTTTTTCTGTATGTTTTAAGACTCAGACATACTAACTTTGTTTGTGAGAGGCCATTTAAATTATGGCACATCTGAGCTTCCATACCCACAGGTAGAACAGCATTATTTCATGTATCCCTGAGTTCATATTTACTGTTTTCAGTTCAGGCTGCTTGCCTCATGTGAAAATAACAGGTGAATTTGTGGTGATCTCACTGTATTTATTGCACAACACCACTTTACAGACTGGGAATGTAAATACAGTTTACTGCAGAGAAGTTCTCATCCCAGTTATTTACGTTTGGAACTAAATGAGTAAGTAATTACTGAAACTACAACTGATACTTCTGCTACTACAACATGTGATTGTTGAGTTCAGTTTACTTGTTTTTCACCGTGATTCCACTACTTTGACATGTGAATGAACAGTCATGATGAATGTTTGGATCACACTTAAGGTCAAGGACCAGGACACCATAACATTTGTTCTATCTCACTCGCCTTATCACTGAGAAACTGCAAAAACAATAAAGATTTATGATGCTCAGGGTCAGATATGAGTCTGTGAAAGTGTTTTTATCTTAAATGGAAACCAAATCATAAATGAAGACAAGAAACGACTGAACAATGATGCTTATAATAAAACAGGAGTACAGATATGAAGAAAACAGTTTCCACAGAAGTTAAACTGAATGCTAAAACTAAATGTTAGGAATCAAATCACATTTTATACACAAAATCCACTTTATATTTTTATTTTATTTTATTTTTTATTTTTTGCGGAAACAAGAATTACTGAGATTATTATTTTTGNTTGGTCAT
>NW_015113084.1:232290-259898 GCF_001443285.1 Poecilia latipinna | reverse complement strand
TGTTTGGTCATCAATTTGAAAATGTTTTGTTGATTTATATATTTTTTTGTTGTTCTTTAATAAAGTTACAAACATTTTAACCCAGCCAGAGGAAGACGTCCTGATCTCAGCGTCCTGGCAGCGTTCAGTTTGTCACCTAATGCCGAGATCGACTCAAAACCTTCCGCAATCGACGTGTTGCAGCCCTGCCCTAACAAAGAACAGTTCAGAAACAATGTGAAATTGGAAAAAAGCTATTTATTAACTGATTAAGTCGTGTTTTAGATTGTTCTTGAAAAACTAATCAGTCACAGCTGATTAGTGGGTGAACTCACGGCTGCACAGTGAACCCACTGATATTTTACAGCAGACACCCAATCCCCTCTCTTGCAGGTACTGCGTACCCCCGCTAAATCTTTTAGGGGTACGCAGTACCTAACCGTACCCCCTTACTTTCACCCCTGCTGGTTGGTAATTAAGAGTGACTCTTCATTAGGGAAAAATCTGTTTTCTTCATTTGAATTTTTCCATTATCATTGACTTAAACAAGCTGCTATCTATGGCTGAAAAGTTACTTCTAAGTTAATTTTATCTTATTTAAAGTGTACTAAAATATTTGCACTAGAATCTAAACCAAAACTACTTGGTAAAATTTTGTGTTTTTGCAACGTTTCCACTTTTCTGAGGACGTGCAACAGCATGTATAACAACAGAGGTTTAAATTTAATTCCCTCCAATGATGCAGGTTAAAACATCAGCTTTTACTAATTCTTTTATGTATTCCTGTAACCTGCACTGCAAAAACACCAAATATTACCAAGTATTTTTGGTCTAGTTTCTAGTGGAAACATCTTAGTACACTTGAAATAAGACAAACTAACTTATAAGTAACTTTTCAGCAAGATATAGGAGCTTGTTTTAAGTCTAATATTTCAGGAGTGAAATAATCTGCCAATGGAACTAGCACTTTTTCATCAATATTCAATAATTATTTACTTAAATCAACCTCCTATAACTTGCTGAAAGGCTACGTATCAGTAAGTTTTGTCTTATTTCAAGCATACTAAGACGAAAACCAGACAAAAACAAGGTACGATTTTGTTATTGCAGTGTAGCAACACGGGATGTTAAAGCCTCACTGCTGATTTACAGGCAGACAGTCGATGTTTAACAAAAAGAGGCGTGCTAACATCATGCAGGACCAAATAAAACTCTCAGTGACTGTGTGAGATTCTCCTTTTACTTCTCCTCCTCCTTCCTCTCTCCTCCCCTCAGCAGCACAGGGACAAGCTTTCACACAGCTAATCTAAACCCAGCAGCAGCTCCTGATTCCAGGAAAAGCTCAAAGCTTTTTTACCTCAGAAGTTTGCAGTTTGCAGAGTTAGCATGCCGGACAGCATGTCCATGGAATTGGAGAGAAAGGAGAAGCGGTACTGGATTCGAGGCAAACATGCAGCCATCATCTGTGCAGCAGTGGTGGTTTGCTCCTTGGCTGTTGGTTTAGGGGTTGGACTCTCTAGACCCTCCTCCTCCACTCCAGAATCCACCCCAGCCCCAACTAGAGCCCCGACTGGAGCCCCAACTGGAGCCCCAACAGAGCCCCCTCCTTCTGACAGGGGGCCCTGTCTGGCTTCGTCAGACTCCAGCGGGGACTGGAAAAACTTCCGTCTGCCCGATTACGTGAAGCCGATCCACTACGACCTGCACCTGGAGCCAAACCTGGTGGATGACACCTACACTGGCACAGTGGACATCCATGTGGAGGTGAGTAAACCCACCCGCCACCTGTGGCTGCACATCAGGGAGACGTTCGTCAGCGCCAAGCCCAGGCTGAAGGTCCAGGACAGCAACGGGGTGCAGAGGGACGTGGAGGTCAACCGCTGCTTTGAATACAAACCTGAGGAGTATGTGGTGGTGGAGGCCGCGGAGGAGCTGCCGGCCACCGACCCAGGACAGGTTTACGTGCTGAGTCTGGACTTCCAGGGCTTGCTCACTGGATCGGTGGTGGGGTTCTACAGGGTCGTCTACACAGAGGAGGGGGTCACCAAGTAAGAAAAGACTTGTTAAATGAGACAATTGCTGAAACGATTAATCATGATTTATTGTGACAAATCACAATTAATTGCAATTAATCGTGATTAACCCCAATTAATCGAATATTGAAATAATCAGATTAATCATTATTTGGTTAATCATGACTAATCACAATTAATTATGCTTAATCAATTATTTAAATAATTGTCAACTAATTTAGTAATCAATTAATTTTCAACTGGATTTTGCAGACTCAAAAAAGGCTCTTTGATTAAATAAATGAAAGCAGCAATTAAAACTAACTTATTAACTTTTCAGCAATATATCAGAGCTTGTTTTAGCTTGTTTTAGTAAATAATTTCTTAATATTGATTTTAAAAAGTATTAGTTCTACTTAATTCACTTATAACAAGGCAATTTCTCCATATTATAGGAGAAATCATCATACAAACCAATATAATGATTGGTTTGTAGCAATCATCATATTTGCAGAAAACATCCATAGAAGACATTCTGTTAGTACAACACAACTACAAATATCATGAGAAATAATTGCTCCTATTACTCTCAAATCCTAACATCATAAAACATAATGTCCCATGTGATTACCCTGATGCATTAAAGTGCATTGTACTTCCAAGATAACAAGTCTAATTTCAGTATTAAGATGTTGATAGGAGCTTTTATATCTACATCTCTATTTTCCTACCAGGAAGATTGCTGCAACTGATCATGAGCCAACAGATGCCCGGAAATCATTCCCCTGCTTTGACGAACCAAACAAGAAAGCCACTTATACAATCTCCATCACTCATGACAAGAACTACGGCGCTCTTTCCAACATGCCACCAGAGGTAGGACTGCAATCAGCCATGTTGGGTGTAAATCAAACTGTTAGGACGTTACTCAAAACCAGGGAGTACTCAAAAAATAACAAAATGTTTCATTAGAAACTGGTGGACTTTAAGTCCACACTGTACACATACATATCGAATATCCAAGTGACCTGGTCGCATTCGAAAAAAAGATCAAATACAGGTCACATTACGTAAAAGACAAAAAAAAAAATCTGAATTTGGTCACTTCAGACTGCAGTATGAACGCAGCCTAATTTACTTAAAATACCGGCAGCTGCGGTTGCGTATGATAAAATTCTGTCGGTATTTTACAGTTGCATTTCCTCCCGGTTATGATAAATATGTCGACCACTTTAGGATAAACTTGAGTGAATAATCGGTCTCTTTCTGACCACAACTGTCCAATCGAAGCAGGCTTACCAATCTAAGATTAATGAATACATTGACTGAAAATAATTTCGTAATGGAAGACGTCACCATTCAACAGCTTCTTTCCAAAGGCTTTTTTAAGTGCATCTTTGCACTTAATTTTCTTCACTTTTCTTTATTCTTTGAGTGGCAAGAAAAGCTAGGAAAAATGACTAATGCATTATTATTAATGATTTATGATCTGTTCAAATTAGCAGCAAGTTTTCCCAAATATTCAAAAGAAAAACTAATCAATTTTAAGTACTTTCAATACTTTTGTATTTTTGAAAGCATAATTAAATAATAATTTGACAGAGTTACTTTTACTTTTACTGGAGTATAATTTGACTAGTAGGATCAATACTTTGACTCAGTACTTGGTTCACCACTGGTAAAAGTTGGTAATTTGGTAATAAAATACTTTGAATATTGAAATTTTGGAAAGAAATGTAAGTATGTTCCTCATGTAACCCTACATCAAGTCCCTTGGTAATTTATTATCTAGCTGTAAAAATGAACAATTGTTTTGTTTTTGCACCAAAATCCCAGCTATTGAGCATATAAAGTTTCTTAATAGTTTAAACAAAACCAAGAAACACAATATGTTTTCATTGAAAAAGTCATAGACAGCCAGATTTGCTGTGTTTTTTTATGTATTCTCATCAACACAAGCCAACTGTTTTAATTGATAATTTTGCTTTGCATTTCCAGGGTTCTCCTGAAGAACTGCCAGGCAATAAGCTAAAAACCACCTTCCAGAAATCCATTCCAATGAGCACCTACTTGGTTTGTTTTGCTGTCCACCAGTTTGGTTTTGTGGAAAGAACGTCTGCCAGTAACATTCCTGTAAGTCTGTTTCAATCAGCGAATTAATCTGAAACAAATATTCAAACTAATTATATATTTTTGGTTGAGTTTTCAGTGATTGTTCTGGTGTTTTCTGCTGCAGTTGAGGATCTACGCCCAGCCCAGCCAGTTAAAAACTGCAGAATACGCAGCGGACGTGACGAAGGTCATCTTTGATCACTTTGAGGAATATTTCAACATGTCGTACTCCATCTCCAAACTGGGTACGCTTCAAAACCAGCTGGAAACAGTCCAGTTCAACACAATAAAACCAGTTCAATACTAGATTAAAATTCAAATCTGATAAGTTTCAAAGTAATTATAATTGATTTGAAATGTAACATTAACTCATTCAATATGCAATCCGGTTTAATCCAATTTTATACAGCCCATTTTTTTATTTGATTTTATTTATTTTATTATTTATTCAGTCAGTCAAATTATTTATTATCCATATTTCAAAACACTGCAACAATTCATTCAATTTGACTGAAAAGGTACAA
This sequence comes from Poecilia latipinna, assembly GCF_001443285.1. Classification (NCBI taxonomy): domain Eukaryota; kingdom Metazoa; phylum Chordata; class Actinopteri; order Cyprinodontiformes; family Poeciliidae; genus Poecilia; species Poecilia latipinna. The sequence continues at coordinate 255,271 of NW_015113084.1, read as the reverse complement.
AGCTTGTACCTCTCCCTATCCTACATATAACATTAAATTACCCATTCAATATTAATTAAAATATATAAAAATCCCAAAACATACCACTTATAGATAGAGCAGTACACAGAAACATAAAAACAAAGTTAACAATTCAAAATCCAAAACAAATACAATACAATTTGAAATAATTTCCTCTTTTAACTATAGAATATTTTCTCTATTGTTTTTTTTGTACTTCCATAATAAACTACACTCTCTCAAGTCCATAATTTAATTCCAAATACAACAAAAACCCTATTTTTATCTACATTTTAGCTGTATGTTTAGTAAATTTACAGACATGTCGTAAATAATATATAAATCATATACAATATGTGCTATTTTGTTCAAAAACAGCTCCTCAAATTAGTTAAATTTCCATCCCACTCAGTCCAGATAATACAGCTAATCGCGTTTGTTTTTAACATAATTTATCTTGATTCTAAACTTTAAGATATTAAATCTCCAAACTAGCCTTCATTTCATAATTTAATGCTTCATCATTCACTAAATGTGGTTTACAAATCATTTACTTTTTGTCTCCTGACATCAGTTTTATTATGTAATATAATATCACTTCTACATTGCAGCACTAAGTGAAATTATCATGCAGGAATGCAGTAAAACTTATCATGTGCGGTCACTTCAGAGGCTTCTCTGTGCTGTTCTGATCCAGATAAGATAGCCATCCCTGACTTCGGTACCGGTGCCATGGAGAACTGGGGCCTCATCACCTACAGGGAGACCAACCTGCTGTACGATGAGAAAGAGTCGTCCTCCTCCAACAAGCAGCGAGTGGCGAGCGTTATCGCCCACGAACTGGTTCACCAGGTAGAGACAGACGAGAACATACTGGTGGAAAAAGAGACAGGGATCCAGATGCAAATAAATAACAATTTGAGTTTTGAGCTAATTTTACTTCTAGTCAAGTCAAGTCAAGGTTATTTATATAGCAATTATCAAAATCATTTAGCAAATTTACATCAAATACATTGATCAAAGTTCCAGATACTACTAATCAAAATATGGGGTTTTTAGCCTTGATTTAAAGGCACTTATTTAAAGTTTGTTCCAGATTTGTGGTGCCTAGAAGCTGAATGCTGCTTCTCCGTGAAGACCTGGGGGGTCTGGAAGGTTGATGCAACACCAGCAGATCTTTAATGTATTGTGGTGCTTAGCTGTTCAGTGATTTATAAACTAACAGAAGTATCTTAAAGTCTGTTCTCTGAGCTGCAGGGAGCCAGTGTATTGACTTTAGAACTGGTGTTATGTGCTCGATCTTCCTGGTTTTAGTCAGAACGCCAGCAGCAGCGTTCTGGTTCAGCTGCAAGTCTCTGAAATCTTACTGTTGCTGTTATCAATGCAACTAAAGATAGTTTCTCTAGCTCTTGCTGGGAGATTGGTCCTTTAGTCCTGGAAATGCCCTTCAGGTGGTAGAAGGCTAACTTTATAGTTGTCTTTATGTGACTCTGAAGGTTCAGGTCAGATTTGTTTGGTTCAGTCTTTAGAAACTGAACCAAACAGTTCAGTTTCTAACAGAAACTGAAACAGTTTCTAACTGTTCTAACAGAAACAGTTAGAAACTGTTTCAGTTAGAACAGTTTCTAACAGAAACAGTTCAGTTTCTAACAGAAACTGTTCTAACAGAAACAGTTCAGTTTCTAACAGAAACTGTTAGAACAGTTCTGTGAGCTGTGAGTTGTGCTGTGACAGCAATCTGGATCGAATCCAGATCGCTATTGCTGTGACATTAGTTTTTTAATCCTTGAAACATTCTTCAGGTGATAGAAGTCTGACTTTGTAACTGTCTTTATGTGAATCTGAAGGTTCAGGTCAGAATCCATCACAACATCTAAATTTCAGGCCTGATCTTTAGTTTCTAGACATAATAACTGAAGCTGTGCTTTCACTCTAGATCGTTCCTCTTTAGGTCCAAAAATAATCATTTTAGTTTTGTTTCTGTTCAGTTGAAGAAAATTTCGGCACATCCTCACATTTATCTATTTAAGCATCTGAGCATCTGTGATTGGATGTGCTCAGAGTAACCTGGTGACATCATAATGTACAGCTGTGTATCATCTGCATAGTTAGCTACTCTTATTTTTTGTTAGAACCTTTACTAACGGGGGCATATAGATATCGGATAAGAGGAGTCCCAGGATTGGACCTTGTGGTACCCCACATTTGATTTCTGTCCACTCTAACAAGATGTTGCCTATTTATACAAAGAAATCCCTGTTTTTAGTTAAGATTTGAACTAATTGAGTCCAGAGAGTCCAGTAACTTCAATAATATATCATGGTCAATTGTGTCACTGTGGCACTGAAGTCCAACAGAACCGACAAACAGCAAATTTAAAATGTTATAATCTATTGTGAAAGATGATATTTCTGCTTTTATAAAAGCTATAGCTCTGTGTTGCTTTCAATCATCAGTTGATAAGGAGAAGTTACTCTACCACTGCTGCTCCTTTCATCTCCAAATGGAAATCTTCCACTGCAACCAAACCAGAGTCCAAATTTGTCCTGTAAATCATTAAAACTGGTTTTATTTTAAATGTTTATTAGATTGCACTAAGTGAAGTAATTTATCCTCCAGTGGACGAAGATTAGAGGTCTTTCAACTTTTATGAACTGAACCAGATTGTTCCTGTTTATGTATCGCAATAAAGCTGACTCACATGAACTGTGCAGTGAACCTTTAAACCTTCAGAGTGTAAAGATAAGCGATGAACAGACAAACTCGTGGCAAAGCAAATTTTTTAGGTGAAAAAATACTTTTCTCAGTACATTGTTTACAGAGAAAATGAAAGTTTTTCCAATTTGAAGGATCATTTTTGGAATAAATTAAACTTAAATGTAGTGCTAGCAGCAAAAAGCTCTTGATTTTAGGGTCTTTTTTCATGGAGTTTTCCTGTGAATGTGTCGATTCTCTCTGGATACTCCAGCTTCCTCCCGTGTTTCAAAACTGGGAATGAAATACAACTTACGTAATTGTTATTGTAAACTGGAGCTTATTTTTTTATCTGTCTAAGATTTATTTAAATACATTTATTAACTTCAGTAATAAAATCAGTAACATAAATGATAAAAAACAGAAAATATGTAAAGTATACATGCAAAATTAAAACATTAATTTAGAATTAAATAATATTGAAATAGTCTTTTCACATCAATCAGTCCTCACAGGATTTTGCAGTTGTTTTTGTGATTCTGTTTGGAATCAAAATCCCAGATTCTGAGCTAATTTAGGAATATTTGCAAGGAATTTTGACATAATCGTGCTTATGCATGATGGTAAATGTGACTTTTTGTTCCTGGCATATCAATCAGGGATGATAACTTGACATCAAGGCAGGAGTATGACAAAAGCAACAATTACATTTTTTGCGGAAATTTTGCAATAATTCACAATTACGCATTAACTCGTGTTCTAGGAGGTTTGACACAGGCTGGAGCTATGAAAGTATGTAACCTTAATCAAAAATATCTTTTTTTACATATTTGCTGAAAGTGTCGTGATAGTATGGTATGAGACAATCTATGAAAAAAAATTGAGCTCCTCTGCCTTCGCCTAGTACTCCCAGTGGTATTTGCTCTGCTAGCTGCTAATCTGCAGCTAGCAGAGCATAGCATGTTTTGAAAGCCAGGCTAGTTAGCATAGCCACAGATAACGGCAGATAAACTGTTTTCCTGTAACAGTAAGTTGTTTCTCCGCCATTAGCGTATCTGTCAGTGAGTTCATGAGGATGATTGACAGCGCTAAGACCCTCCTTCTCGCTCTGATTGGTTGCTTTGGGCAACAGTTTTAGCAAATATGTAAAAAACATGCTGCACTTTTATTTATTTTCTATTCCAATCCCCACCTGCTTGTGGATGTCATGAAATGTTTTTGCCATTCCACCTTGTTTGGATCCTCATGTCGGTTTTCTCTCTCAGTGGTTTGGTAACATCGTCACCATGGATTGGTGGGATGACCTCTGGCTCAACGAGGGCTTCGCCAGTTTCTTCGAGTACATCGGCGTGGAAGAGGCCGAGCCGACCTGGGGCATGGTGAGCTCTTCCGTTCCACACAGAGGCGGTGAAACTCTGAGGGTGTCAGACTGACGAAGCCTCCTTTCACAGAGAGACATCATGATCATCAGCGACGTGCTTCCTGTCATGGTGGACGACGCCCTCATTTCTTCTCATCCAATCATCGTGGACGTATCGAGCCCGGCGGAAATCACCTCTGTGTTTGATACCATCTCCTACAGCAAGGTGAAAACCTTCAGTGACTTTTTAAAACATTATGTTGCATGCACTTTTTCTTTTATTTGTTCGTCGGACATGTTGGCAACAATACAGAAGTCTTCACGACATCTGAGTAAGGATTTTGACTGAAAATGCTGCAATATATTAATTAGCATTTCAGTTTCTGAGCACATAAATACAGAAAAATATCAGCTAACCTTGATTTAAACAACCACTAAACTTTATCCCTTACCTGCCTGCTGTGCTTCTTAGTCTTTGTGAAAAGATTTGTTGTCATAACAAACCTTGTCACAGGAGGGCAGGAGGGCTATCCTCCAATGTTTGTCTTTCAGCAAACCTTGGAGGTTTAATAGTCTAATAGTTTTCTAATTAGACTGTTGACCTTTCTTGCAGGGAGCTTCTGTTCTCCGCATGCTGGAGGACTGGATGGGGAGGGATGTATTCAGAGACGGCTGCAGAGTGAGTGGACAATCACAAAGAACATCCAAATAAAAATTTATAACTCAGATTTATCTTACAGTGGAGTCTGCTTCTTCTTTCTTCTGCCTGCAGAAATATTTAAAGGAGTTCCACTTCAAGAACGCAAAAACGGCCAACTTCTGGGCTTCTCTGGCTGAAGTATGTTGAAAAGTGTTTTTTATGACAGAGTGATAAAATTTATAAACTCTAGCTAGACGATATGATACAATTTCACATTTAGATTTAAGAAAATGTAAGCTTTTTTCCATTTGGTACCAAACACTGGACACAATCCTGTAGGGTAGAGGAGTTGAACTCATTTTCATTTTTGGTTGTCAGGATGTATTGATAAAACTCGATACCAAGTAAGGTTGAGGCAGCAGTGTCGTTAAAGTAAGAAACACCGCCACCTGCAGGTAGAAAACATTAATCCAATGTTTTTGACCATTTCTGTGGAAAATTTGCAATACACTTACAATTATGCATTAGTACCAAAAACTGGAAGGAATGTTTGATCTAAAATGGCTTCTGGAGCACAGAGGGCCACATAAAATGATATACGGTGGGCTGGATTTGGCCCCCAGGCCTTGAGTTTGACACATGTACTGCAGGGAATAGAAATATTGAGAGCCTAAATTGGTGCTGAAGAACTTTCAGAACTTTTACTTTTGTTCTTTTTAAGCTAGTGTTTCACAAAAAGAAAAGTAAAAACATTTTGAAGCTTTCACACAAATGTTGCTCTCTGTGTTTAGGTGAGCAACTTGCCTGTTGCAGAGGTGATGGACACCTGGACCAAACAGATGGGCTATCCGGTCGTAGATGTCACCGTCTCAGAGTCAAACGCCAAACTGACCCAGAAGCGTTTCCTCCTGGACCCGTTGGCCGACCCCAGCAAGCCCAACTCACCTTTCCAGTAGGATCCTCAGAGAGAAACAGATGAACTGATTCCCCAACTATCATAGTTATTTACCATGATTCTGTCTGGGTTTCAGATACAAGTGGACCATTCCTGTCAAATGGTACTCTGTGAAAAGCAACAAGATAGAGGAGACAATGTTTAACAAGAGCACTGCCGGTAATTCTCCCTTTTAGCTTGAAAATGAGGCACAAAAAAACAATCCAATGTCATTTTTATTATTAAATTAATCCAAACAGATTCTCTAAACACGTGCATAGAAGGAAATTGTCATGGAAAATTTATTTAACCATCTTTAAATACAGAATGCCTTACAGCATCTACTTCAAATGGGACATATTGATTAAAATTAATATTTTGTAGATTTTTGTGTTTCCATTTGGGTTTCTGCTGCTTCTAAAAGCGCTGAAGAAAACCAGCCAGACATTTTTTGGTAATAAGTTTGTCTTTCTGTGTCTGGAAGATGAGCCTCTTCAAAGCTTATTTGGATTTAAAGTGACAAGAATCCATTCAAGATTAATGAATTTTAAAAACAATGCTTAGACAACTTGTCTCTTGTTGTTAAATCAACTTCATGAACTTTAATTTCTGAGTTAAAACCAATAAAAAAATTGCATTTTCAGGGCAAAAGGTGAACTTTCATTTTCAAGTTGAACCATCTTCAAATGTCTTACAGTGTATAATTCAGATCTGGAGTAACTTAATTTAAGACAAAATGAGACTGAAAGAATATGTAAATAGGATAAATATTTGTTTTAGACGCCTTTATGCTCTTAAATCAATCACAGTGATTGTTTTCTTTTTCAGAACTTGCCATCATTGACTATTCGCCCTCAGCAGACGGACTGCTGAAGATAAATAACGACCACATTGGGTTCTACAGAGTCAACCATGAAGACAGCATGTGGACTGTAATCAGTCAGCAGCTCCAGGACAACCACACGGTATTTCTGTTCTCAGATCGGATCTTTATGTTTTCAGTTTTACTCGCCCTCTGAGCTCAACTGTTCTGATTTCTTGACCAGACCTTTGATGCAGCCGACCGAACGAGCTTCATCGATGACGTTTTTGCTCTGGCGAGGTAGGAAATGAAGACAGAAGAAAACCCTGTCAACATCACAGATCAAATTAAATATAAATACTGGAAATTTTGTTTCTATTTTAGGGCTGATATTGTCAATTACGGTAATGCCTTCAATCTCACAAAGTACCTGAGAGAAGAGTCGGAGTACATCGTTTGGAGTCGTGTGGCTTCATCCATCGCCTACGTTCGAGACATGTTGTCCAACAACAAAGATCTCTACGAAAAGTTTCAGGTGAGCAGAAAAGAAATTCACAACATCCAGATATTTATCTGGATTCAAACTAAATTTCTAATTTGCTGTTTTTACTATTTTGTGCTTTGATGATTTTAAAACTAAAAGGTTGAATGCAAATGTCGACACTTGGAAATAGTTCGGCTATTTTGCCAGATTCCTCTGGAAAAAGAGACTGTAGATCTCAACAAAGCTTTTTTATTTTCTTGTTACATAAAAATTATTACGCACTATTTTTCTGTTGCAGACCACAAATCTCTTATTCAGTCAGAGTTCATTCCATGTCAGTCGAAGCTTTCAGTTAACAGGCAGGAAAAAAAACAAATTGTAAATGTATCTCCTCTTCAAATGAATAAATAAATAACAATATTAAACATATAAATAATATCAAATAAATAAAGAAGTAAATAAATAGGAAAATTCCTAATATTATTTTCATTAATGTGACTAAGCCAATTTTTTTCTAAGAATTGCTGAAAGTAGAAAAACGTTTAGAATTATATGGAAAAAGTTGTAAATTCTGAGAAATTGTTGTAAAAATTAATTAACAACAAGCTATAATATTGTAAAAATAAATCCAAATGCAACAATTATTATATTCTTTCGTCCTTAAAATATTTTAACAGTTTAAAAGTTTTTGTTGTTTTTGCCTAATTGTTTTTTATCCTATCAGTGCTGTCTAACTTTTTGCCAAGCAGCCAAAATTATAAATACTGGAAAAAGGCAAATTATCTTTTTAATGGAACTCATTGCTGTGATTGTACATTTTCCAAATTGTTGCAACAAAAGCGACTGGTTTTGTAATTTATTTGTTTTATTATTTTATTTGCTTCCACGTTGTATTTAAGATAAATTTACATTATTCATTTTTCCAGAAACTGTTTCGTGGACTGGTTAAACCAATTGCAACGCGACTCGGGTGGACAGATGAGGGCACACAAACAGAGAGGTACAAAAGTGACACAAAGTGGTTGTTATTTTTACTTAATGGTATGAATAACATACTATCTGTTTCATGCTGCAGGTTGCTGAGGGAAACTGTCCTCAGCATCGCATGTCAGATGGGAGATGCAGATGCACTGAATGAAGCATCAGATATTTTTAAACAGTGGATCGACAAAACTCTCAGGTTAGCTTTATTAATCCAGTCCAACCTGCAGAACAACAGGACCATTAATTAAAATCTTAAACTTCATTTCTGACACATCTGTTGTTTAAAAGTGGTATTTTCACTCCTGTGGACCTGCAGCAGCGTCCCAGTGAACCTGAGGCTGCTCGTGTACCGCTACGGCATGAAGATGTCGGGGAGTCCGGATCACTGGAACCAGATGTTCCAGAGGTACAAAGACTCGACTCTGGCCCAGGAGAAGGACAAGCTTCTGTATGGACTGGCGTCGGTGGAGGACACAGACCTTCTGAACAAGTAAATAAAAACATATCCTTCATTTTCAAGATGGCGTAAAGGTTAGATCTCCTCAATAAGCAACAGGACAAACAGCAACTCGTAAGAAACAAGGCTTAATGTTGAGGAGGCTCAAAGGTAGAGGAATATGTTCAGTAAGTAAGGCGGGGTTTGTGTACATGTAACATGATAGTACATTTCACATTTTACAGGTTTTGTATTTCCATTTGCTTCTAAAAACAGACCAAGTACTTAAAAAAGAGCTGTTTTCTAGAAATACATTCATGATTTTAGGTGTCAGGAAAATGTAACAAATCATCATACACTGCCTCTCACCTCGCAACCGCAGGGAAGCCCAGAGAGTTACCTAGCAACCTAAGCTGAGCTCCAGCATGTTTGGTCAACTGGTTTTACCACTGTGTGCAATGGCTGCTGGAAAATACGGGTGTTTTGTTGCCGACCACTTGCTGCATTCTTGCTGATTGTGAGGGAAGCTCGACTTCTGCTTTTCAAAGATGTACGGTTGTGTAATTGCACATCTGTTTGCAGCCATTTTCACGTGAGTGTAAAAGTTGAGTTTGGGAGGCGAGGCCAGCATCAGCTCATTTAAATTTAAAGTGATAAGACGCCTTAAAACATCTTATTCTGAAAGGAGCTCAATATAGACTGAACTGACCAGACTGAAATCATACAAATTATTTTGTATGAAAAATGTCATAAATATGTTTTGTATCGCCCATAGAGAGACGTATCCTAACCTCTTTAAGGGAGCTGGAGTTCTGCTTTGGTTGCTAGGCAACTGGCTTGGTTTTGCTGGGGTTGCTAGGTAACAGGCAGTGCCTGGTGATTTGTTACTTTCTGGAGGTTTTTGAAAGAGCTCATTTTCCAGCCAAAAATGGCGGCGTTTTCTTTTTAAGCTCTTGGGTTGTTTTTAGAAGCAGTAGAGACCCAAAATATGGGATTAATATTTGGTTATGGGATTATTTGATTATTCCATATAATTCTAAATATATGGGAAATATGAACATTTTTGCTCTGAAGTGAAGTAAAAACCTTGTGAAGAATAATGAAGATGAAACTTTCTTCTGTCCAACAGGCTCCTGGAGGCCACCAAAGATGAAACCGTGGTGAGGAGTCAGGATCTGTTCACCGTGGTGCGGTACGTGTCGTACAACCCACTGGGTCAGACTATGGCCTGGGACTGGACCACGTTGAACTGGGACTACCTGGTCAGCAGGTCAGTGGAACTGGGCAACAACAAGCTCAGATTTTTACCCATTTTTATATAATTAACACTTTTCAGCCTCCAAAGCACCAAAGTCTCTAAACTTAGACTAACTTACTTTGAGGCTTTCAGGAAAAATAAAAATATTTTTAAAAAGTGCAGTCACCTGATGTCCAGCTATTTTTGTAGTGTAATAAGCTGTGATAACTTATCAGACTGCAAAGACCGTTTCATCAGGAGAGAGATAAAGTAGGGAGCTTCCTGTAAGCCGTGAAATATTTCCTTCAGGGAACCATTAGGGACGTCAACTAGAATTATAGTTGTTGTTTTTGTCAAAATCCAGATCCAATTTGAAGGAGCTTCACTGCATCTGCTTTCTGTTTTATAAATATTCACACCTGAAACTGCTGTTTACGTACACCAAATGAAAAAAAAAAAAAAAACACACATTCATGTTTATTACTAACTGCCTGAAGTTAAATCAGAACAAATTTCTCCAGTATTTGCTAAATGCCACATTTAACAAATACAAGAGCCTCTGTCACATTTATTTATTAATGTCTTCTCAGTTTCTTCAGTATTTGATGGTTCGAAGATATTAACAAATAAATACCTGACATTCTTTCTCTGATTACCAGTAAATAGAAATGGTTATTCTAACTGACCTAAAACAAGAGGAATTTGGTCAAATTTAACATCAGAAAAACAGACCTGTGTATGAAAACTTCTGGCTTCACCGGTTAAATCTGTTGCATAAATGCAGTTATAGCAGGAAGTGAAGACAATGCTAGGAAAGGCGTGTTACAGCTGCGCTTCTTACTAATGTCTTTATTTTCCGAGTGGTTTGGACAGAGATCCGTCGTAGAAACCAAGGGTAACTAAGGATATCTTAAAGGGCCCAACATAATATTGTCCAGCAGAATACCTGCAGCAAAATATCATCTGTATTAATTAATCCAAGTCACAGTCACATAAAATATATGTAAATATTAACATTATTTTAACTTTTTATTGAAAATGTATGTCAGGTTTTCTAGTTTCTGGGATTATTTTCCTTATTTTTTTTGTTACAAATTTCTTAAATTCAGTAACTGTTGCCACCAAAAAGCATAAAAAGTTACTTCTGATAAAGCTTCACACTGTAATGTCACTTAAAGGTCATTCCAATACTGTGTGAGGAATATTTAAACAAAATTATGCTGGAAACAAATCATAAGTTTGCAAATATTCTGCTTTTTATATATGTTTCATCTTGTTCACTGCAAAAATACAAATTCTATTTTATTATTTTCAGTCTAGTTTCTACTGCAAATATCTTTGTACACTTGAAATAAGACAAAGCTAACTTACATAAGATATAGGAGCTTGTTTTAAGTCAATAAATCCTTAATTTTGATAAAAATGTACTAATTTGTTTAGCATTTAGTTACGATTTTACACATGCAGGGTTAAAATAAATATTTTTTTTTCTAAATCTTGCAGAACATTTTTATTTTTGATTATTAAAACTAATTTAAAATGTATTTTAGCACAAAAACAGCTTGATTAGTTTTTCTTTGCTGCACACTACAAACTTAATTTTAATGTAGTACTCCTTATCTTGCTGTAGTATATTTATTCATTATCCATTCATATTTACTTTTTTATGCATTATATTTTGTGGCAAGGCTTTTTCAGTTTTTCCAACTTCTTTCCTTGGATTTTTAATTTTTATTTTTGAACCTTAATGATTTAATGTTAAGCTCGTCAGATCATTTATTTAAGCAAAGTTGTGTTAGAAAATCGTAAACAATCTCCTGTTGGCGATGCTGATGATTCCTCCGTCCCGACAGATACACCATCAACGACAGGAACCTCGGCCGGCTGCCCAATCGGATCACAACCTCCTACAACACCAAGCTGCAGCTGTGGCAGGTCAAAGTTCATCCTGTTTTTCTGCTTCTAATCACATTTTAATACATTTATGATGTTGGAGAAGTCACTGTAAGCCTAGACTGGTTCTGAATTCATCCCTCCTGACGTTTTGTTTCTTTTTTCTCTCCTTTGCTTGTCGTATTTTTCTCTCTGGACCTTCAGATGGAGAATTTCTTCAAGCTGACTCCGGATGCTGGAGCCGGAGAAATGCCCAGGCAGCAGGCGCTGGAGACGGTGAGGAACAACATCGAGTGGATTGAGAAGAACGAGCTCGAGATCAAAGCGTGGCTGGACAGCAATGTGTCCTAGAACCAGAACCAGAACCAGAACCCAGTCCACTGAAGTTTAGCCCGTCAGTCTGATGAAAATTTACCTCCAGTGGAACAAAGACAACACTTTTTGATTCTGCGCTCAGGAAATTGTGTGAATATTCATTCCCTTATTTATAATCATGATTTTAAACCATCCTGTTAGAATGTGAATTTATAATCAGAATCACTTCAGGAACATGGAGCGTAATAAAAATATTTTTATTTATAAAGACTGGAACTTTCTTACTTTACTCTCTGATCTCTGTTTTAATCTCTAAGAAAAGTGAAACATGACACATTTCAGTTTCTGTATCACACATATGATTTTATTTTTTATAAATCAGTGGCATCCACAGCTGTGCAGAGCTTTGTAAAGACCTCTGAAAGCTGAAACTACTGTTTTGTTTAAGGAAAACGTTTCCTGTTGACTGGAACTTCTTGAACTCGTAGTGATTTGCATTCAGGTGTTTCTTCTCAGAGGACATTTGTAGAGTTGTTAGAGGGTCTTTGTTTATAAGGTTTTAAACTTCCTGCGTGTCGTTCTGTAAAGATGACGGGGCATTTGTAGTTTTCTGACTCTCCTTTCCTTTGATGCTGCTGGTGGAAGGAGCTCGGGGCGGCTTTCTTCCTTTTGGTGAGGATTTGGACAACATTTTTTGTGTTTTTTTCTTTGGGACACGAGACAGTCTTGTGATGCCCATAACCTTGAGTTTGATTGGAGCTTCAGATATTCCAGCCATGTTTCGTGCCTGGCAGCGATATTCCCCAGCATCCTTGTATGACAGGCCATTGAGGCTGATTATGGACCAGCGAACACCGACACGAGGAGATTCCTGCATAACTGAAACACACGGCGGAGAGTTTGAGATGCACACTGCAAAAACACAAAATGTTATAAAGTGTCTTTGGTTTAGTTTCTAGTGCAAGTATCTTGATACACTTGACAAAACTAGCTTACAAGTAACTTTTCAGCAAGATATAAGAACTTGGTTTAAGTCAGTACTTTATTAATGTTTATAAAAACAGTAATAGGATTGCACTGCTTCACTTTTTCACTTTTGATAGCGATACGGATATCTGAGGTTTAGTATCGGCCGATACGGATACGATACAGAAAGAAGTTCTATAATAACTGAAAATATTTATTTTTTTAAGCACAGACATAAATGTACTCAATTTAAAAACCTGATTCACACTTAAATACACCAATAGTGTCACAAGTTTGGTCAAACGTGTAGAAACAAAACAACTTTAATTTGTTCAGTCGGTGCAGTTAGGAGTATAATAGCCTAAGTAAAATATATAAGAAAGAAACTGACAAAAACAATGTTTGAGAAAGTTCAATTCGGAATTTTAAGTATAATGTAAAATAAATAATGAAGCAGATAGATTGGGCACATTGTCATGATATCCAATCTAGATTTTTTTTTTTGTAAATATTGGGAGCAAATCATATATGAATATCAAATTGGTGCATTTCTAGTTATAAGCTCTGTAATCTGCCCATGGAGCAAGACATTTTCCCATGTTGTAAATTATAATCAGAGCTTAATTTAGTGCTTTTTTGTTCAAGTTTTGTCTTATTTCAAGTGTACAAAGATATTCACACCAGAAATTATAACAAAAATACCTGGTAAGATTTTGTGTTTTTGTACTGATATTGGTAAAGAATTGAGTGTAAGCTAAAGACTGGTGCAATGCAGATTCAAGGGAAAAAAATATTTACGCTTCAATTAAGAGACGACTTACAGCTCTCCAAAATCTTGGGAAGTTGTTCAGTGTTCTGCAGGAGATCCTGTTTACAACAACCTGTTTGAGAAAAACAGATCTTTATATTCAGTCGCTCAGATGTTTGTGGCATCACTTCAGTGCCAAATGTAGCCCTGCTTTGCTTACCTGGGTAAGCCGAGGTTTTAATCCAGGTCAGTGTTGGTGTTGGGTAACCGCTAGCATCACATCTGAGGATGACGTTGCTGCCCAGCGGAGAGCTGACCCTGGTGGCTGCCGGCTGGACGGACGGCCGCATACATCGAGAGAGCTCGGCTTGTGTCAGCATCAACCCGGACTGACCCACAGACCTGCTGCACATCAGCAGCTGATCCATCAGAACCACCGGGCTCCCCAGGGACATGGACAATGATGTCAGCATGGAAATCTGGCAGTCACACAGCCAGGGGTTGTCATGCAGACCTGAGTGAGAAGCAAAGTTTGACCTGGATTACTCAAAGGAGTGCACAAAAAGATGAATGTGAAATCTGTTGCCGTCCCACGCAATCCACTTGATTCTCATCTCCCTTCACTGCTCCCTTTGGGATTTCTCCTATCAACTTGAATTCCTTTCGGTAGGTGAACTAAGCTATTCAGTCCATCTTGGCCACTCTTCCAAATATAGCAGCCATCTTGTTCGGCTCACCACAACTCTCTTTGAAATGGCTGAATTTTCACTGATCTTAAAATTGCACAACTTGGAACTATGAAACAAAATTTGGTTAATGGAGACATGCCAGTTTTGAAAAAAAAAAACCTCACATTTTTCCAATAAAAAGTTCTTTGCTAGGATGAAATAGTTTTTCCGGCTGTTTTGAAATTACAGTATTTCTTAAAACTGCAATAGCAACACTTCTTTCACATCACACGAGTCGTGTGATCAACAACTGGATGTTACTATGGGTGGAAAAGACGAAGAAAATAACAGGAAGTGTTAGGGGATGATGGCATGTATTTTTTTTACAAACTTATTCACGTGTGATTTTAATTGCATTCCTTATTTAATGGAAATACTGCGATTGAGAAATAATGATTTTTCGACATTAGTGGAATAGCAATAAAGTTTTCACACATTTGTAACAGGAATGCGGCCAGCAGGCGATTGTTGTTTACAGTGAAGTTCATTTCTGGTAATCTTCTTAGCGTCAAACTTGAGACATATGTCCCAATCTCTAGCAATTGGGTAAAAGCTTAAACTTCAGCAGAGACCATGCCTCCAGCAGGAAATCGTTTCTTATTCGCCGAGTGTCCAGTCCCTCTGTAGCGAAGCAAAGCGTAGAACAAGGCTACTGGACACCTGATGTGGTGCATCGTTGTCTGGTGTGATGAGTTATCAACAGATTCTTCAGGACTGCAGTGTCCTTTTATACTTGCCTAAGATCTTTCTTTGAACTGGTCCTTCCTGTAGTTCTGGAAAAGGAAACCAGAGGTCCAAGAGCTCAGCAGGTAATATAGTCAACCTGAGGAAAGGAGAGCATCAATGAACAGGTGAGACATACCTCAAAAAGATGATCTGTTATGCTTCATTAAACAGCTTAGGATACGTCTATGTATGTATAAAACATGTTCATCACACTTTCCTTCATTCCTTTCAGAATGAGCTGTTTTAGGGCCTCTGTCACTTTAAATCCAAATAAGCTGTAATTCTGATTGAGTTACTTGGTAAGAGGCTGGACTTTGCTGGGGTTGCTAGGTAACAGATTGGACTTTGCTGGGGTTGTTAGGTAACGGAGTACTGCCTGCTGATTTACTACATTCAGGAGATTTTTGAAATGACTCATTTTCTAGACAACAAACATTAAAACTTAGTCCTAAAAACAGCTGGATGTTTTTTTTAAGCACTTCCTGTTTCTAGAAGCAGTAGAGACGCAAATGGAAGTACAAAAACTTGCAAAAAAGAGGAAGTAAAGTTGTATTTTTATAGCACCTTTCACAGACATATAGATCACAAAGACAAAACAAGTTAAAGAAAGAAAACACATAAAGCTAGCTGACCAAATGTGTTAAAGCAACTTGGGTTGCTAGGTGACAGGCTGGACTCCATTGGGGTTGCTAGGTAACGGATTGAACTTACCTAGGACTACTGAGGGCATTGCCTGCTGGTGTAAGTTTTTGAAACGGCTAATTTTCCAGACACCAAAAAACATTAACTTTTTTAAGCACTTGTGCTCTTGTTAGAAGCCCAAATTGAAGTATAAAAACGGACAAAAGCCTCGTATGCTGCACCCACCTGTTGCTCGACAGATCCAGGTAGGTGATGTTGGGGAGGAAGAGGGCAGCATGAGCTGGAAGGCTGGACAGGCGGTTGTTGTGGAGCCCCAGCGTCTGCAGGCGGGGCATGTCTCGGAGCCCCTCCCAGGGGAAGGCGGTCAGCAGGTTCCCGTCCAGGCGCAGCTCCCGCAGCGCCTTCAGGTTGACGAAGCTGCTCGGGTGGACGGATGTTATGGAGTTGTAGGTCAGCCATAAGAAGCGCAGCTCCGACAGGTTGTAGAAAGCTGCTCGGGGAACCCTGGAGATCGAGGTCTTTTCTAGGCGAAGTTTGACCGAGTCGGGTGGAAGGTTCACAGGAAGTGCTGACATCCCGGAGTCGCTGCACTGGACCGACCTGCCAAACATTAAATTAAGATTTAGCTTTATTATTATACAGCTTTTAGAGAAACAAACAGTAAAGCTATAAAGTCATCACTCATTAGGGGAATGGACAGAGCAACTGTGATGTTTGGAGTTACTGTACACTGTAAAAATACATAATTTTACTAAATATTTTGTATTAGTTTCCACTGCAAATATCTTAACACATTTAAGCTCCATTTAAGTCAATAATTCATTAATATTGATAAAAAAGTATTAGTTCTATTGACAGATAAATTAACTTATAACAATGGAAAAATGTCTTGTTATAAGTGAAATAGTCTGCCAATGGAACTAGTACTTTTTCATCAATATTAAGAAATTATTGATTTAAATCAAGCCTCTATATCTTGCAAAAGGTTAGTTTCAACTTCCAGACTACCACCAGAATCAGCACACACTGCAAAAACACAAAATATTACCACATTATATTATATTATATTATATTATATTATATTATATTATATTATATTATTCTTCAGTATTGATGAAAAAGTACTTGGTCCATAGGCTGATTATTTCACTTTCAACAAGACATTTTCTTCTAATAAGTAAATTTTTCTGCCAGTGAAACTAATACTTTTTCATTATTAAGGAATTAGTTAATTAAATTAAGCTCCAATGTCTTGCTGAAAAGTTACTTGTAATTTAGCTTTGTCTTATTTCAAGTTTGCTAAGATATTTGCACTATAAACGAGGCAGAAATACTTGGTAAGATTTTGTGTTCTTTGCAGTGCATGCAGCTCTGAAATCTATTAGAAGGAAAATAACATAACACTTGAGCCTTTTAAGACAATCACAGAAACACACATGGAAAAGATCAAAACAAAAATATGAAACTTTACATTTTTCTGAAAGCTTCTGCTCACAGCAAATGTCTCAGTATTTATTAAATATACGGTAATATCACACGGAGAAAGCAGAACCAGTCAGCTGCACACAGAACCATAGAGATTATTTAAAAACCCAACCTGGGCTCCGTCAGTCCGCTGCTGCAGACACAGAGAACTGGGCAGGAGCGGGTCATCACAGCCGACTGCAGGATGTGAAGAAGAACCAGCAGGAACATCTCGCATCAAACGAATCCTCTGCTCTGCTTCCCCAGGCTTCCCCAGTCCTCATCTTTGCCCATGCTGCAGAATGAAAGGGAATCCCAGATTAGCTAGGATTATAGTTCTTACGGTCGGGATTGTAATCCCTCACCTCAGCGCCAAAGTGGCAGATCACACCATGAGGGCCTGCAGGGGCCCCGTGCAGAATTAAACCCTCCATCCTCTCTGGATTAATTCAGCAGGAGTGATCACAATAAAAACAATCCTGATGTTGTTTTCTTCTTGTTTTTATCGTTTATGTATGAAGCTTCATATAAATATATATATATATATATATATAATCATTTTTTTCTTCCCATTGTTTTGGGTTCCTCTGCTATTTTCACCTCCTCATGTCTGCATATACTTCTCTGTTTTCAATTGTTTATATCTGAACTTTGTCATTTGTGCAACTCTTCCTCTGCACCTCTTCATCCTATTTGCACCTTGTCCTTTCTGCACTCTTTGCAATCTTTTTCAGTTTGCACTTTTAGCTTCCCCCTCACATCATTTTTACTCTCTGCCTATCTGTACCTACTACTTTCTCTACTTTCTTTTGTCTGTACTTCTTCTTTTAGCTTGATAGACCTTTGCATGTGAACACAGAGAGCTCAGTAATACAGGTAGAAGGAACTGCTGTGACCCATTAATCCTCAGAGATGCCAGTCCCCTTTGTTTGGATCAGATGCTGCAGCACAGATTGCTTCTAAACTGAACTAAATGTAGGCTTGAAAACAGGCGATGATTTGCTGCAGAAACTGTGTTTCAGTTTCTGTGGAACATACAAAGCAGCATTTGAATCATATTTTCCGGTATCTGATGCTGTATGACAAATATGTATATTGTGCACTAAGATCAGGCAAGTGTTGTGAAGATATTTTCACACATAGAGGTGTCTGCACCCTGTGCCTCTGGAGTCACATTTAACTTTTTACACATCTAATTTGAGCTAAAGAATTGAGCAGTACTTTAAAATGTAAAGGAAATAAAAAAAATAAATAAATACTAGTTTATCCTACATGTTTGCATGAAAGCAAAGAATGATGCTAATTTCGTAAGTGATATTAGATTTGTATCTTTTAGTTGCAGAATACTGCCTTTTATAAAAAGTTTCTAATAAAAATTGAACTTTCTATAAAATAAATTGTTTTTATTCCCTTTACATAAAGGTTACAGATATTATTTTATTTATTTTATTCAATTAAAATGAACATGTCACATGTTGACATAAGCAAAAGTTTTGAATGAAAAAAACATTGTCTGCCTCTTCTCTCTAAAGTCCTAACTCAATCAACCATCTATATAAACACAAAACAGGCAATGTGGATATATAAAAATAAAATCCACGGATAAAAAGTATTGTAAAACTTCAAAACAGCTATAGATTTCCTACAGTAGAGGCTGTACAAAAAAGCTAATTTGCTTCATGTAGCTTTTGCAGCTCTCAACAACTTCTGTTTGGTTGAACTAAGGGCAAAAATGTCTGTCAAGTTTGTTAATCATGTTCATATTCAGTGAATCCAAAATTAAGTGATTGACTATGTAGAGTTAAAACATTAGAAAGCCCTCAAAAACATAAAAAATGCAGTAAATATGTATTAAGTTGCCCTTCAAGTTGATACATGATAATATCTGCTGAAGAAACGCTGATGTGTCATTAAAATATCAGCAAAAGCAGTGACTCTCCCTCGCCGGCAGGGGGCGCGCCGCACCTCGCTGTCTGTAATCGGGACGCCTCTCCTTCTCCCTCTCTGGGCAGACTCCAACTGCTGCTTTCCCTGGTTAGTTCCCTTCGGGTTCTGGAAGTTGTTACCCGAACATGTCGGCCTCACCGGACCATGGAGACGGGCTCTCTGTGGAGGACCAGAGGAGGCAGAATGCGGCGCAGACCTTCCGCGGGGATCTGTACTCAGTCCGGGTAAATCTGTCACAGTACAAAACCTGCTGTTTTAAACTGATTATGGGTTCGGAGGAAACTCTTCGGAACACTTAGTGTTGTTGGGTCGGCTCAGAAAAGAACAGAGTTAAAACAGCTGAAAGCATTTTAGGTTGAAGTTTGTTCCGTTAAAAACAGCAAGCAGAATTGGTCCGAACTCCGTTGAAAACTCTGATGATTGAGCCGTTTTAGTGTCAACTCAGCGGTTCGGTTTAGTTAGAGTAAAACTGGTGAACATATGTAACCAGCAGGGTTCTGAGCTCAGTTCGGCTTGTGTATTATTCATTTTGGTTCAGTAGTTTTATTGTAAATATCAGGGGATGTTGACAGAAGTGACCAGTGAGGTGCAAGTTGAACAGGTGGTGTTATCGGAATCATGGAGGGTGGAGTTCGAAGAACAGGTAGATTTGTGTGACTGGGAGGAAGGCTGGGAAAACAGGAAGCTGTGTCCCAGCAGGAAGAGCTGTCAACACTTCTGATGGATAAGATCCATTTAGTGTTCCATTAAACCCAGTTAATGATTCAGCATTCACCACAACAGGAGCTTCTCTGAGTGGAACAGCAGCACTTCCTGGTCTGACACCACGCATCTCATCAGAACCTCAAATCAGTTCCGGTCACTCTGTGGGTCTGAACTGCAGAGCCAGCCTAAGGCATATGAGAGTTAAGGGGCTGCTTAGGGCCTCTTCACCACCAGGGGCACCCTGGTGGTGTATCAGTGGTGGTTATATCAGTCTTATTTGTATATCAGTCTGACAAATAAGACTGATATAATGTATTCTAATTAGAAATTACATGATAGCAGGTATGTTACACACATACTGGTACAGTAGCCATTATATTAGAGCCATACGAATAAAAAAATAATAATTACAAGAATAAATTGTAAAATTACAAGAATAAAGTCATGATATGAAGAGAATTAACTTGTATGAGACTAAAGTTGTACAAGAATAAAGTCAAAATAATGGGAATAAAGTCAATATTTAAAAAATAAAGTCATAATATTTTGAGAATAAAGTCATAATATTACGAAATATTATTTCAAATTATTATATTATTATCATAATATTATCAGTTTATTCTCGTAATTGTATTATTTTATTTTATTAACATGGCCGTGTTGTAATGCTGATAAGAGGGGCCCCGAATGAAAATATTCTTAAGGTCCCAAAAAGGTTTTGGCCGGCCCTGCTGAATCTGCATCTATCCATTAATTTATGATTGTTGTGATTGGAGCTGGACAAATTAAACCAAAATGAAACTTTATCCCTGCAGATGGATCCCAGCCGGACCCGAACACGCCCTCCAAGCGAAGCGGGACTGCAGCAATCCCAAGAGCCGGCGGTCCCAGCTCCTCAGTTGGACGACTGCGAGAGGATGGGGACTCTGTTTGGGATGATCAACAAGTGCTTGCGGGGCGTGGGCTTCAACCAGGTCTACTTCGGGGACCGGACAGTGGAGCCAGTGGTGGTGCTGGTCTTCTGGGTTCTGCTCTGGTTCCTGGGTTTCCAAGCTTTGGGATTGGTGGGAACTCTGTGCATCATCATCATCTACATCCAGAAGTGATGATCCGAGTGAAGCTGCTGGGTCCTCTGGTGCAGACTGGTTTCATGCTGACGGCAGGACGTTTGAAGTTATTTAAGGTGGAAATAAACCCTCATTTGCGAACGTTTGGGTTTCCTCCTGGACAATCAAATGGAGCTGTTATTTCCTGCTTTAATTATAATAATAGAAGCTCTGTGCATTAACAGCCAAAGATGATAATTTCCTCCAAACAGCCTAACCTTTTTCTATTTCCTGTTTAATGACTAAATTGATTACTTGGTTTGATTTTAAAATATTTGCCTTCACCTTCCGTTTCTCACTTCCAGTAATCATTCCGGGGTATTGCAGAAAATATTCGGTCCAGTTTGCATTTCACCATGATGCCCCCATCACCCTCAACCCAATAGATTCACAGAACATTGTTTGTGTTCAGGAGGTTCACTGTAAAAACACAAAATCTTACCAGGTATTTTGGGTCTAGTTTTTGGTACAAATATCTTTGTACACTTGAAACAAGACAAATCTAACTTCCAAGTAAGTGTTTAGCAAGATATAGGAGATTGTTTTAAGTAAATAATTATTTAATATTGATGAAAAAGTTCAATTGGTAGATTATCTCTTGAGTGAAATAATATGTCAGTAGAACTAGTATTTTTTAATCAATATTAAAAAATTATTGATTGAAAATAAGCTTCTATCTCTTCCTGAAAAGTTATTTGTGAGTTAGTTTTCTTAAATCAAGTGTACTAAGACATTTTCACTAGAAACTAGATGAAATTACGTTGCAAGATTTTTTTGTTTTTGTTGAAAAGTATCACGGCGGTGTGTGGTGTGTAAACTTCCATTTGTTTGAATTGGTTCTAGAGAAACCCTTGTCTGGTTCTGAATGGAGTTCTGCCTCACATCAATCCCGGTTTTTCAGGTTCTGTTAATTCGCCTCACTGAGTCATTGCTTTTTTACAGTTGATTGTAAAAACAGTTGATTGTTTTAGATTCTGATGAGGATCAAACATGGATACAGCCTCTTATCTTTGCTTTGAAAACATATCTGATATAAAATAAGCAGCTTAAACTCAAATGCTGGAGCTAAGTTGCTTTCAGAGGAGGCTTTGTCTGTTTATTGGTTCAGAGGAAACTACAAATAGTTCAAACTGAGGCGCCACTGAACATATCTTCACACTGTCTGCAAGCTTCACTTACATTGAATGTGATTAAATGAGGCTTTCTGCTGTTTTTACTGCAAAAACATAAATTCTTATCAAGTATTTTGTTCTAGTTTTTAGTTCAAATATCTTAGCACAGTTGAAATAAGACAAAACTTACTTACAACTAACTTTTCAGCAAGATAGGAGCTTGTAAGTCAGTAATTCCTTAATATATACTAAAAAGTACTTGTTCCACTGAGATTTTCACCTATAACGTGACATTTTCCCATGTTTTAAGTGAGACTTTTACTTATTTTTAATCAATATTAAGAAATTATTTACTTAAAACAAACTCCTACATCTTGCTGAAAAGTAACCTGCAAGATAGTTTTGTCGTATTTCAAGTGTACAAAGATATTTGCACTATATACCAGACCAAAAATACTTTTGTGTTTTTCCAGTGTTTTAAAAATCAGATTCAACATCAATTTGGAGGAAAAACACTAAAGATACAAACCTCTTTATTTCTCCTACATGAGGACATTGTGCTTCTGACACTGCAATGTTGGTTTAAAATGTGATTTTAATAAAAGGTTTGCTGATTATACACCTCTGGTACGCTCTGTCCACTGAACTTAAACTTCAGCCGTCTAACCACAGGGTGAAACCGAAAGCACAGATAATTAAATATGACTTACTGTGTTTAACTTTTCCCTCCCTTGTATCATGGATATAATTAAGCATGTTGGAAAAATTTTCAGAATTTGTCTTTTAGCACATTTATGATGAGTATGAACCTTTTGTGTTTGACATTTAAACATTTTCACTGATTGCCTCAAAGTATGTAGCAACACTGGGGAGGAAAACCTCATTAGGTTGCATATGAGTAGACATCTGCCTTGACTGGTGGGATGTTCAAATTACAAGAAAGAAGCCCAGAAAATAACTTTAGTTGATGGCTTCTGAGATAAAATATTCAACTTTTTAGACTCGGAAAATTTCCATTTTTTTCGACAAAATTTCGGAGGATTTTTTTTTTTTTTTTT
>NW_015113084.1:215536-228261 GCF_001443285.1 Poecilia latipinna | reverse complement strand
GGAGCTTGCACTTTTTCATCAATATTAAAGAATTTTTTTTACTTAAAATACGCTCCTATATCGTTCTGAAAAGCTACTTGTAATTTAACTTTTTTAAATTTTACCCTCATTAAAAATAAAAAAGTTTAATAGACAAAATTGTATCATTCTTGAACTGCAGTTGACGGCCACAAAACAATCAATACTTTGGATACCCTTGCTCTATTATGACGGATGTGTTAAGTGATTTTGGTGGAATATCACATAGTGGAATATCAGTCTGTAGATCATTAATCTACTGCAGGTTGGTTTAACAATTTCAAATAGATTATATTAAAACTTGGGAAAACCTCAAGCGCTTCGGAGTTGGGCTAGGCTAACGGCCGCGCTCACTAATCGCTATAACGTCAAAACTATCGGTGGCCAAAGTTTCCAATGAACCATATAAAGTTGCTAGATTAGTCGCTAGTCACTTGTTTGAAAGAAAATATGCTGGCGAGGACAGAAAAGTCGCTAAATTCAACGACATTGATGCTAAGTTAGCAACAATGTTGCACCTTGAAGCTGATAGTCTATGGCTGATACCGTCTTCTGCTTCACTTTACGGCAGCTATTCACTGCTGCAAAGTGCCGCGCATGTGCTATTTCGATAAAGTCTGGCTATGTACCACTACATAACGGTAGATACGATTATTTCTATTTGGGTATAAACATACATATATATTCTACACGGGATCGGGGTGTATCTCCCGATTCCAATGAGTCTGAAATCGTCTGATTGGGCCCGATTTCCGATCACGTGATTGGATCAGAACATCCAAAATCAAAACTGCAATAGAGTTGTTTTTGTGAAACGTTTAATTATAACCAGCAAACATAAATACACTGATATTTACAAATAAACATATTTACAGAAACAGGGAACTTTAGAGAAGAGCAGCAGAACTCGGAGGAACATCAATGAAACTTATGAACATTTAATCCCAACAAGAATAAGAAGTCAATATTTACAGATTTATGTGAGCAGCATTTACACTAACACAGAGTTTAAACGAGCAGCGAGGATGGAAATCAGTCCTGAAGGTGGCGCTCAGTGCCTGCTGCCACCCTCGGAGAGGATGCGGGTGGGCTCTGTGAACTTGGCCGTAGCGATGTAGAACAACGTGGGTCCTGGAACCAGAGCGAGCAGCGGCAGCGACAGCTCCAGCTTATCCAGGAGGCAGATGGAGATGATCCCGTAACCGTGGAGCAGCCAGTGGCTGAACAGAACCACCAGGCGCTTCTTCTTGGAGATAAGAGACTGGAGGGACTGCAGAGAAAACACAACTATTATTTCCATCTAAAGATGTTTTTGATGCTGCTGATCCATTTGAAATTAATAAAAGAATCAGATTTTCTCATGCCAGATCTGATTTAATTGCTTTCTATTACAAAAAAAAGAGAAAAGAAAATACAAATGTCATAAAATATTTTCTAAGTGTTTTTATTTCAAGCATCTGATGCTGCTGTGAACTGTACAATTGAGTATCAGGGCCAGACTGCAAGAATGTTTACGTATTTACGAGAATATAGTCATAATATCAGCTGAATTAAGATGCGATTTTACCAGAACATCTTAAAATTATGAAGGGAAAAAAGTTGTTTTAATGAGTGCAGATAGTTATCAAGATCTTATGTGATACCATAGTCATTTCAAAGCCTTGCCATATTGACAATAATTTGATGCTGATGTGTTTAAATATTAAGTGTTTAATTATCTGTAAGAATGACACCAAAGTATAATTTCAAAATGTTTCTTATTTAAATGTTTTATTTTTTGTGTTGGGGTTTTCATAATTCTCTTAATATGATGAATGTATTTTGCTAATATTGACATTATTTTGACTATTTACATATTGTATCACCATGGCTGTGTTCTTGTAATATTATGATTTTATTCTCGTAATGAAAGAAAAACTTAACCTGGCCCTTATATTTATTCAGTCCAAATAAATACAAGAAGTAAAATATGCTTGTCGAACAAAATAGCGGCCATATTGATAGAAAAATAGCAAAATGAAGTTACAATAATAAAGTAATAAAATTATGAGAAGAAAGTTGTACGTGCATAAAGTCATAATAATATCAGTGTAAGGTCATAATAGTTTCAGAATTAAGTTATAACATCCTGATTTTAGCTTTTACTCTCATAATTTTATTTATTTTTCATTGTCTTAGTGTGACTCCAGTACTTTATTGTAAAAAAAAAAATCGATTTATTGCCCAGCCCTAACCTCTACAGGTGAGACCTTACCTGAATCTCAGAAGCAGACATGTAAACAGCCAGTGTGACCAGAGACAGGACCAGTATGATGTAGGGAAAGGCGTAATCTGCAACACACAGGAAACTCGTTAAACCCTCAGATCCTGCTAACATTGTTGTTGTTGTGTAACAGTAAAACACTCACACAGCAGACCGCCACCGACCGCCTGCAGCACCGTGACGATGGGGAAGAAGTAGAGAGCGGCGTAGATGCTGCGGAAGCGGTCCGTCTTCCCAAGGCCACACGCGATCTTCTTCACCAGCAGGGGGCGCAGCAGCATCATCATGACCAGGCAGAAGGCGTAGTAGATTAGCACTATGGTGTAGCTGAACAACAACAGCAACACAAACGGATTTAAAGACTTAGAATCAGATGATCAATTCAATGTTTTAATAGGACGGATTTTTAAAATCAAACCAACTTTGCATTAAAACAGAAGAAGAAAAGGACCAAGACCTAATCCCTGAGGAACGCCTCAAGTGTGGTGAGCTGCTAGGGTTTAGAGTAGGCCTGTCCAAACCTTTTCTCACATTGGACAAAAACCTTCAAATCTCTGACACTCTAACTCTGACCCTGGGTGATCACATGTTTGAGAAAACTGGAAGCTGAATATGAATTAATCTGCCTTTTCTAACCAGCAGTGTGTTTTCGTGTGTGTGTTCTCACAGTGGGTAGACGGCCTCCTGTGTGCAGTGTAACGTGTTGACGTAGTCCGGGCTCGGGTTGTACAGCATAGTGTACCAGTCGGACAGCATCTGGACCCGACAGGACCGGATGCTGAGTTTTCCCACAGGTTCGGTGAGCAGCAGAGTGACCACAGCCGACACGCTGCACTCCAACATGGCGGTGACATGCTGCAGCAGAGCGCTGGAGCTGCAAACACACCAGAAAGACCAGAAAGAGAATCCATTTTAGGATATTTTCTTACTGCATCATCAGTCTGCAGGTATTATCCACATCACTAGTTTGGTTCAACAAGACACAAAAAATGAAACCTGATCTGGAATAATCAGTGCAACTCTCCCAAATGTGTCCTATTTTGTTTAGACCAGTTTCCAATAAAACTGTTATAAACAGTTTTACTAGGGTTACACCTGATTCACATTAGGTGTAACTATAGATTGTACAAGGTTTACACCAGTTTATGCAAGGTTTATTCCAATTTACACCAGGTTTACACCAGTTTTCCCTAGGGTTACACTTGTTTACACCAGATTCACATCAGTCCAAATCTCATTTAGACTTGTCCACGTCTGTCTACGCTTGCGGGCCTGTCAACCTCATTTTCATTTTGGGAAACGTAATAAGATCATGAATGTTCTCACGTGCTGTTTGTGCCAGAATGTATTGATAAAACCTATCAAGATGCTGTTAAAATCTCAATGATAAACTGTCTCTGTATTTGATAAATACTACTCAGAATTAAATAATACT
The DNA here is from genome assembly GCF_001443285.1 of Poecilia latipinna. NCBI lineage: Eukaryota > Metazoa > Chordata > Actinopteri > Cyprinodontiformes > Poeciliidae > Poecilia > Poecilia latipinna. The sequence goes on along the minus strand of NW_015113084.1, from coordinate 224,545 downwards.
GAACATCATTTCATATTGATCAGTCCCGAAATTCAGATTTTCCAAAAATGAAATCTTCAAAAGACAAAAATTAATTTAATCGATAAAATCAATTCATTACTCTGCCCTAACTCTGCATGTTTTGAGTTTGTTTTCAGTCCAGTCTCACCTCTTCTTCCCAGAATACCACTCGACGAAGAACCAGTGCAACACCAGCGGCAGCATGGCCATGAAGCCCAGGTAGAGCCAGTCGTAGAGCTCAGGACACTCTGTGCAGCGCTGGCAGACCTTCTCAATGTTGGCCCGCTCTCCTCGAGGACAAACCTTCCGACAGAGATGATCAGACTTTTAGAAAAAAGCTGTTTATACCTGATGAAACTAGAGAAAGATCAGAAAATATAATAATTTGTTTAATCTGTAGGTTTTCCTGCAACCATTTTATTGGTTTTAATAAATAGTTTCTTGTTAGGAATTAACTCGGCTAGATCGAGGAGATTAGGGTAAAGCAGGCGTTCAAACTCAAACTCCTACTGGTTTTCCTTTAGGAAGCAGGTCTGTTGACGTTTAGGGTTTTCAATAAAATGAGCTGCCGGGTTTGGACCTTCAGAGACAACAATGGAACTGCTGAGAATGCAGCTCTAATTCGAGTGTAATGAGGCATCACCACAGGCAGCAAAAACAATTCCCACTCTGTCTGTCTGTCGGGAGTTATAGCCACATTACCGCGTTTCCCAACAGCACTAATGGGTAAACATTCACACAAGCAGATCTGATCTGCATGGGAAAAACATAAAAATAAAACACAAAACAAAACAAAAGTTTTGGAAAACAATAGTGATTATTTTGTTTGTTTGTTAGTGAGGAAGAACAGACTGTCCCAGTCTCAGAGGTCCAGACCCAGTTCAGACTGGAAACATGAAAACTGGTGTTTGGTACTCACTCCACACTCTCCCTCCACCGTCCCGTTCACCATGATCCGACCGCAGTACAGACCGGGGCATGTGGAGCTCATAGCCACACCTGGAACACAAACAAGCACAGATAAACATGCTCTGGCCCCCAAATGAAGCTGGCTAGACTCTGTCTTTTATTTTTAAGATTTCAGCTCATTGTCTCCCCCTACTGTCCAAAATGTGCTGCTGCTTGTCTTGTTTTCTGAGGAAAACTTCCTAAGGATCTTAAGAGATTTCACGATTTCTGCTTACAGTCAGACGCAAAAAGTTTCCCCCTGATTTAATTAAGCAAAGAAGTACAATCCTCCTACTGAATAAGTTAGGCATGGGTGATTTCTTCTCAGGGGACAAGTTACTCAACCCCAACTGATGCAAAAGAGTAGCTTTTCATTTTAATATGATAAATTAATTTTCATATGATAAATTAAATTTAAGCTAAATTAAATTTAGCTAACTAATTTCCATTTGCATGATTTATCGTTGTTCTCGTCTCTCTCTTTTTTTTTTAAACCAAAACCTGGATGACAAAAGTTTTCACTGTCAGCTCAACTAGCTCATTTTTGAAGGTCAATTTTGTACAGGGACAAAATTAATTTTATTTGTTGTTTCTTTTGTTTTCTTTATGTATTTTGGATATTAAAAATGTTTTCCAGATTATATCATATTATTATTATGTCATTTTTATAATATTACTTGAAAATGGTCTCAAAATAACAATATTATCATACTTAATAATATATATCAGGACTATTTTTATTCAATAAATAAAATAATATTTAGGCACAAATCTGCTTTCCTGAAGGCTCTGTTATGTGTCTCTCCACCCTCGTTATGGTGGGCCATATTTGGCCCCCGGGCCTTGAGTTTTGCTCTACAAAGTTTTGTGCTTTATAAATAAAGTTGACTTGGATTCTTCTAAAATGCATCACTGCTCTGCAGTGCGTGACGTCACTGAAGTTCATATTTTATCAGTCCTGCGGTTCCTGATCTGGAGAAATTAAAATGTCTTTCTTTCTTTTTAAATTTAGACCCAAACAGATACGAAGCAGAAAGTCCAGAACTACATAACCAGGGTCCATTTATTCGAATGGCAAACACTGGTTCTGGTTAGCAGGTTTGGATGATGCTAACTGAATTATGATCCTTAAACGGTCCAAACAGTAGAACTAGGAGCTCCGGTTCAGTCACTACTGATCAGAGGAAATGAAACTCAAACTCACCTGAACTCATCGCGCAAACAAGAATCCAACAGGAATTAATAAAAGGGAATAATCCAGGCGAATGTGGTTCTGTTGATACACTTCGACCTGCTTCCGCCTGCTACTGTTTCCAGCTGACTTGAAGGAGCAGTAGCGCCCCCGCCTGGACCGGAGTAACATCGCCTTCTCTCCATTTCCAAAAATCCAGTTTGGATTAACTTAGTTTATCAGTATAAATCTACAAAACCTGAAACTAAAATCGAGATGCTGAAAATGTACAGTTTTTTGTTATAACAAGTAAGGTCTTTAGGTAAAGCATGTTCTTTGTTGTGACACTGAAAAGATGTCAGCACCTTCAGTTCCTCAAAAACGGAATAAATAAAATAAATAATATTAAGTCCATCCATTCATTTTCTGTATACCCTTGTGCCTTAGTGAAGTCGGGAGGGTTGCTGGTGCCTATCTCCAGCTAACGTTTCGGCCGAGAGGCGGTTTACACTCTGGACAAGTCACCTGTCTGTCGCAGGGCAACACAGAGGACACACAGGACAAACAACCATGCACACAAACAGAGACCTAGGGAGAATTTGGAGAGGCCAATTAACCTGACAGTCATATTTTTGGACTGTGGGAGGAAGCCGGAGTACCCGGAGAGAACCCACGCATGCACAGGGAGAACATACAAACTCCATGCAGAAAGACCCCTGACCGGGAATCAAACCTAGAACCTTCTTGCTGCAAGGCAACTGCGCCACTGTGCAGCCCATAACAATAAGTACAAATGTAAAAAGATGATTGCAAACTCTTGTCAGTCTTCTTAATCAGTTACTTAATTTCACTTTAGTATCAATAAAGTATTTTTGAATTTGAATTGAATTTTGATTTGAACCCTTAAAATTACTAATGTAATTATTATTATTTACAATAGTAATTTATAAATGAAAAAACGTTTAGAGTTTCACCCTTTTGCATTTTTTCCTCAAGAAAAGGATACAGCTTTAACTAACAAGTTATTCTACATAAAACTGACTTAGCAACATTATTTAGTGCATGTTTAAGTTCATTTTAGAACATTTTGGTTGTCCTGTCTTTTTTATTTGCAGATACACCTTTAGTACTAAAATTGACACATATTTTGAACACCAGAATAACTTGATAAAATTAGATTGATGTGAGCTTGTGATTTATTTTTACTTAAAAAAAAATCCTTACATTGGGTTTCTGAACCAAATGTGCCACTAACATATTGTTTCTATTAAAAAAAGAAACCATAATGTCTAACTCAGGGGTGGGCAAACTTGGTTCTGGAGGGTTGGTGTCCTGCAACTCTTAGATGTCTCCCTGGTCCAACACACTTGAATCCAATAGCTTAATCAACTCCTAAGTGCAGGCAGGTTCTCCAGAGTCCTGCTAACGACCTCATTATTTGACTCAGGTGTGTTGAAGTAGAGATACATCTAAAAGTTGTATTTCTACAACTTTTAGAGATACCAGGCCTGGAGTTGCCCACCCCTGGTCTAACCCAACATCCTGATCAGAGGATAAAAAGTACAGAGAATTTCTATTGTTTTTTTCAAGTTCATAATTTGCATTGGCGCCATGTTTGTTTCTTCATGAGCGTGAGGCGCATGCGCCGTGCTGAATACAAATGCGGCGCAGTTTCTACGTGTGCGTTCAAATTAAGATCCGTCTTGCACTTGGCGGCATGGAGACATGTAACCAGCGTTCTACAATTCATATATTCCGGAAGCCGGATTAACAAAACAGTCTTTTATGATCTCTTAAGATCACAAAAGAATCATCAACGCCCAGCCTAAATGATGGAGAACTTTTGCTGATCTACCTCATAATATTCTCCGTGTTGATGCGGCTTAGTAATTTGGCGCCGAGCTGCTAGAGTGGGCGAGTATGCCGCAGGAACGGCTGCCTTTGTTATCTGGTAAGTTATATTTCAGAAACATTTTTCGAAGTTTGTTTTGTCCTTGGTGAAGTTATGGAAGCCATTGTTTGTGTTAATTAAAATAAAGCAGCAGCAGAAGAGGAGCGACATGGCCATGTCGTCTCGACGCCCTTTTTGTTTGGCTGCTGGCGTCCCTGAAATATCCGAGACAAAAACGGCGTCTGGAACTAGCAGCATGTCGATTATGTATATACCAAGATGATCTACAATGAAGTTGAGGATCGCTTCCGTCAAGCTGAGGAATCCCTACAAGGTGCCTGGCGGATCCGCCCAACCCGTCAAAGGTTGGTAAAAGTCAAAGAACTGTTCCGATGGCGGATCCAGAAGACATCTCAGGGTAGGAGCTGTTGCGGGTTTTGATGTGCTTCACGCTGCTGAAGCTAACTCTGTTGAAGGCCAACGCTAGGCCTCTCGCTTGCTGGTTTGGTTCGACTCCGCTGCGAGTCAATGAGCTGAGAAGGATTCTGCTGTTCAGTTTTTTTTTTTAGATTTTTGTGCTGTTTGAAACGCAGGTCTTATGCTCTTTAGAGATTTGGGTGTAATTAGTGTTGGAATCTGAAGTTAATAGTTTAAAAGAAAGATGGCTGCCAAGTATTTCGCTAATACAGTTTAGATTGAAGTCATTTAACTTAAGCATAGTAAATATCACAATGAGCCTTTATTTGGGTGAAAATTCTCATTTACATTTGTACATGCATACCTTTTTTATTTTTTGTATCTAAACAATTTGAAATAAACCCAGTGTCTATACTATAACAACTCAATCAAATTTACGTTCAATTTAAATTAAAACATGAAAACGGATTTAGTTTTGCGACGTAACGATGCGCGGCCTCCTGCAATTTCATTTCTTCTGGACGACGACGGTCAACAGCAAGCTCTTCTGGCGCCGAAGATCAGAGGTCACAGGTAATGTTCACACTGTCTAATCCAGCTCTTATTTTCAGGTTTTCAGCTGAAATTAACTCAATGTTTCTCTTCAAGATGATCCAGTGGGACCAGTTTTCAGTGTTTTTTAACCCAGTTTCTTTCCTAGACTAAGCTACTGGCTGACTTTGTGTTGCACTTAACTATTTTTTTTTCTCTTAGATAAAGGCACCAAAGGAGCTTCTACTGCAACTAATTTCCTTTTCTCCTGTAGAAATGCTGCTGGAGTAGCTTTCTCTGTCTGCTCTTTTCTTTCAAATCCCCAGGGGTAGTGACAGATGACCTTTCTTGCAGAGCCAACTTCTGGTTCTGCTGGAGGGTTCTTCCTGTTAAAGGGAAGCATTTCCTCCACTGTCACTGCATGCATCCTCAATATGAGGCATTGCTTTTGCTTACTCAACTTTTAACCAATTTAAATAATTGGCGCTGTTAATTTTTGAAAAGTCTTCCTGTTAAAGGGAAGTTTTTTTCCTTCCACTGCCACCACATGGATCCTCAATGAGCTTTTTTCTTTCAACCAATTTAAATTGGTGCAGTGTTAATTTTTGGAAAGTCTTCCTGTTAAAGGGAAGTTTTTCCTTTACTGTGATCATACGAATAATTGCTTTTTGCTTTAATTTTAACCAATTTAAACGATTGATGCAGACTTTCGAAAGTCTTCCTGTTAAAGGGAAGTTTTGTCCTCCACTGTTACCACATGGATCCTCAATATGAGGCATTGCTTAGCAACTTTGCTAATGTTTGACTTTTCTTTTTTTTTTTAAGCTTTGGAAAGTCTTCCTGTTAAAGGGAAGTTTTTTTTCCTCCACTGTTACCACATGGATCCTCAAACTTAATTTCTTTCAACAAATTTAAATTTGTGCAGGGTTAATTTTTGGAAAATCTTCCTGTTAAAGGGAAATTTTTCCTTCACTGTCACTACATGAATCCTCAATATGAGGATTGGCTGACTTTGCTTTAACTTTAGTTTACTTGGCTTTTAACAAATTTAAACTGGTGCACTGTTAGGTTTTTCTTTGGAAAGTCTTCCTGTTAAAGGGAAGTTTTTCCTTCACGGTCACAACATTGAGCCTCAATATGAAGCATTGCTTAAGTTTAGGTAACTTGGCTAATGTTTGACTTAAGTTTTGGAAAGTCTTCCTGTTAAAGGGAAGTTTTTCCTTTTCACTGCAACTACATGCGTGTTCAGCATAAGGCATTGCCTAAGCTTACTTTTGTAGCTTTTAACCAATTTAAATAATTGGTGCAGTGTTTATTCTACAAAAGACTTCCTGTTAAAGGGAAGTTTTTCCTTCACACTGTCACCACATGCTTTCTCAGTGAGGCTTTGCTTTAGTTCAACACTTTTAACAAATACTTGGCAACTGCAGTGCTTTTTTGTTTTGTAAAGTCTTCCTGTTAAAGGGAAGCTTTTCCTGTCCTGTCACCACATGCATCCACAGCATATCTATGGTGATGAAGAATGGATTGGAGTTGATGGTTGGGGAATTTAAGGCCTTATCAACAACACCTGGTATGCGGACTGAGAAGATGAGGAAACTGATCAACCGTTTTGTTGAGTTGGAGACTCTGAAGACATGCAATGGCCTCAGACATTTGGGAAATGTGGCTATCAAAATGGTCCCCATGGTACTGGACTTGGAACTCAACAGTAGGAAATGTGGCTTGCTTCTGCCTGTAGCCATTCGTCAAGGATTTGAAGTCATCGGATGAGTTCAAGGAAATTGGTAACGAGTGCAACGACGCGGTCAATTACACGCAGGAAAAAACGTGCAAAAATGGTATGTGAATGGGTTGTGTTCTGATCATGTGTATGGTAACTGGAATGGATTTTGGATTCCCTCGCCGCAGGAAAAACGGGGTAGGCTATATGAAATGCACATGTTCTGATTTTGGGTACAGCAATCAGAACGGATCTTGGATGCGCAGGAAAAACACGGTAGGCTATATGAAATGTATGTGTTCTGATTTTGGGTACAGCAATCAGAACGGATCTTGGATACGCAGGAAAAACACGGTAGGCTATATGAAATGTATGTGTTCTGATTTTGGGTACAGCAATCAGAACGGATCTTGGATACGCAGGAAAAACACGGTAGGCTATATGAAATGTATGTGTTCTGATCTTGGGTACTGTTTGAAATGCGTGTTGTAAGTTAAAAATGCATGTGTAGAATCCACTTGAGAATGACAGAAAAGGCCTTCTTCGCCCCCCAACCCCTGCTGATGGATGATTGTATTGGCCCGACCACTGAGCACAGTAGCATTTCTCAAGGAATGCTGCAGGTATTTTGCTGTTGAAGAGACACAACTCTGACTTTCTTTGTGAATTGTTAAAGGGTTTGACCTGGAATCTTCATCTGTCCTGTTCAGGAATGCTCCTGGACCATCTTTGTCATCTGATTTCGCACTTGATCGCCCCTATATCGACTGACGGATAAGTTCTTCATCATCCCTTTGAACATCGGATGGCAGAGGACTTCATTGCCCCCCACCTATTGATGGATGACCTTAGTGACCGTACAATCGGGCTGAGCATTTCCTCGAGAAATGCGGCAGGTATTTTGCTGTTGAAGTGATGAGTACCAGTGCGAGTTTTTAAAAAGTGATTTCATTCTGAGTTAAATGGTTTGACCTGAAACCTGCAGCATCCTGTTGTCTTCCCGTCTTGGCCTTCAGGAATCCTCCTGGATCATCTCATTAATGCCCTTCATTGCTCCTCCATCGACCGACGGAAAAGTTCATCGTCCCTTTGAACATTTGACGGAAGAGGACTTCATCGCCCACCCAGTGATGGATGATGTCAGTGACCCTACCATTGGGCTCTGCAGGTTTTCTGGAGGAAACACTGTAAGTGTTCCCATGTGAGCAGGTAAGGCAGACGCTTTCTGATCCAGTTCTCCACCTTGACTTGAAATTTTGAAAAGTTTTGAAAGTGTGATTTCATTCAGTTAAATGGTTGGACCTGGATATATCCTGTTATCTTGTCTTTCAGGAATCATCCTGGATTACCTTGTTTTCGTCTGATTTTTATTTTTTTTTGCCATTCATCGCCAGGCCCCAACCACAGCTGGAAGTTGAATTTTATTTATGGACTTGATTTTATTTATTAGAAATTTAAAATGTCTTCCACTGTTAAATGTCAGTTACAATTGATTGTTGGTTGATGTTAGAATGTGTTTGCATTTTTATGGACCATTACATTATTTCAACTATTGTCTCCATAGAAGCTACACTTGGTCTGGGTTTCTGATTGGTTGTGGTCACTTCCTGGAGAAGTGCATTGGCTGACATGATGCTGCCATCACCTACCCCTTCTCCCTCTCCTGCTGTTAACTTGTCACTTCCAGTAACGCAAAGTTTTCCTGATCAGGTGACCAGTTGTGTCTCTGCTCTCTGAGCTCCTGTCAGTCGAGGCAGATGGCTGCTGGTACTGAGCCCGGTTCTGGTTCTACTGGAGGTTTCTTCCTGTTAGAGGGGAGTTCTTCTCCCGTCGCTTCATGCACGGTCTGTATGAGGGATCGCTGTAAAGTCAGCAACTCGACAAAAGCGATATGCTGTTGCCCCCTGCTGGTCAGGAGGAGTGAATGCTGTAAGTAATGACTCAATGCAATTTGATGGTTTTCCTTTGCTACAAACATTTAAACTACTTTAATCATTAACTGAGTTTATTGTACTGTTGAATAGCAATTGATATGTGGGTCAACTAAAATTATGAAGTGCATTGAGACATTTGTTGTGAATTTGCTCTATATAAAACTGAACACTTAAAACCAACTCAAAAACTGTTCAAATCTCCAACCACCAACTCAAAAACTGTTCAAAACCCCAACCACCAACTCAAAAACTGTTCAAAACCCCAACCCAAAAATTCACAACAATGTTGTTAAAGCATTTAACAAAGACATTTCAAGTCAGCCATAGATTCCAATTGGATTCCTACTTTGGATTACTCCTAGATTCCTACTTAATACATTATATTCAGTTAATT
>NW_015113084.1:211161-212247 GCF_001443285.1 Poecilia latipinna | reverse complement strand
CATTTAACAAAGACATTTCAAGTCAGCCATAGATTCCAATTGGATTCCTACTTTGGATTACTCCTAGATTCCTACTTAATACATTATATTCAGTTAATTAGTAGTTTAAATGTTTGTAGCAAAGGAAACCCATCAGATTGCATCGAGTCATTACTTGCAGCATTTGCTCCTCCTGACCAGCAGGGGGCAACAGCAGATCACTTGTGTTGAGTTGATGACTTAACAGCAATCCCTCATACAGACCGTGCATGAAGCGACGGGGGAGAAGAACTCTCCTCCAACAAAGAAACCTCTAGCAGAACCGGGCTCAGTACCAGCAGCCATCTGCCACGACTGATGGGAGCTGAGAGAGCAGAGACACAACAGGTCACCTGATCAGGAGAACTTTGTTACTGGAAGTGACAAGTTAACAGCAGGAGAGGGAGAAGGGGTAGGTGATGGCAGCATCATGTCAGCCAATCAGAACCCCAGACCAAGTGTAGCTTCAATGGAAAGAAAAATAACTGGGAACAAAAAGTTAACCATTTGTACAACTACTGTTAATTCATATAGATGGGTTAGATTTTTCCACTCATGGTCCAGTGTGTAATAAAACTAACTTATTTTTTCCCCTCCATGGGCTGCCACCTTATCGTGGTGGAGGGGTTTGAGTGTCCCAGTGATCCTTGGAGCCGTCTGAGGCTTCATGCCTCTGCTTGGATCTGGTCTGCCAGGGCAAACGGCTCCTAGGTGAGGGATCGGACCAAGAGCAGCCCAGAGACCGCTTAGAAATGGACAGAGTCAGGGTTTCTCCCTGCGTGTTATCAGCACGGTGGGCCACCTGGCTTTACTTGCAACCCACTAGGCTTGCTTTATTTTAAATGGGGATTTTTATAAACCCAAAAGCAGTGAGATGCTGATGAATGACCTTAGTGATCCTACCACCAGGCTCAGCAGCTTTTCTACGGGAAACCCTGGAAGTGTTCCCAGGTGAGCAAGTAAGGCACCTATGGTTGAGGCATTTCTTCCCTCTTGTCCTTCACTCAGCAGTTTGTTTTTTTTCACTTTGTTAGGTTTTTATTTTCTTTCTTTACAACAGTCTTTTGA
>NW_015113084.1:168404-207012 GCF_001443285.1 Poecilia latipinna | reverse complement strand
GTGAAGCATTGGAGATTAAATTAAAAAAAAATGGGGACGTTTAATATTTTGGGTAATGCTATGGTAAATATCCTGGATAACCTTCAATGTTTAACATTGAATATGGCAAACATTGGTGGATAAAGCTTAACAGTGGGGACAACTTTATTTAAATATTTATTTAATTTTAAGTCCAAATCTTGGAACCATAAAAAGTCTTTATAAAAGTGTGAACAGCTATCTGTCCATCTTATCTTCTCGCTGAGTGAACTCTGACCCCTACAAAGCCCAGATTGAAGATTGACTTAAAGTAGCGTGTTTTTTGACTGCATTTATACTCGACGCGCAGTATTGCAGTTTCCTCCTCAAAGATAGGGGGCAGTAGACTACAATCGGAAAGCTGGTGAAAACGGCGAAGAAACTTGACGCCGCACAAATGTTAAGCGCTAACCAATTTTTAAGAGGGAACAGACATTTCATTAGAAATGTAACAATCATTTAGGATACAGATGGTGGGATTAACGGTTATATTTATTTTGGCTTCCAGTACATATTGGGATTAAAAACCCAAAAGGAAAAAACGGGACAAGTCAACGTCACAGTAAGTACAACTAAATCAGAATCAAAAAGTAATTAAGCTTATATTGAGGAATAAGTGTAAGATAATGGGATGAACACAACAGAGGAAGATGGTATAAGATTCACAAAAGAAACTGTAAGATTAGGATTTGAACACATTGCACTTAACGGTGCAATGTGTCCAAATTGCACCGTTACAGATTACAGCAACATACAGAAAATTGTCAATATTGTGGAGAAAATTGAATAGAAACATAGTTTATAGAAGATTGGAGATAGGATATTAATGTTGCAGGAATTTAGGAAAAGTAAACATTTAATTTGACACACTTTATGTGCGAGCGGTGGATTTTTCAGATTTTTTTTTTAGACTCCAGGTCATTTTGTTCGTAACGAGTCACGTGAAAATTTAAGGAGCAAAAAGCAAAATGAAGGGTGTAAAAGCAAAAAGTCGTCACTGGTTTTGATGAACAGTTGTGTAATATGGTTTTATTTTAACAATATTACAGAAGCAATGTTTTTCCAAATTTATTTTGCTTAATCAAGTTGTTTCTGGTGTTTTAAGTGCCGTTACTTTAGCCTTGAGGGTTGGTGGTTACCATAGTAACCGGTAACTAACATCTCCTCCCCCTTTTTCTGTTGCCGTTAGTTAATGTGATATGCATTAGCATCCGTTCTGCGTTTTCTTTACAAGTATTATGTTTTAACATAATTTTATACAAATTTAATAACGTATATCATGAGTAATTTTGCTGCGTTATGTATACGTTTTGAAATGCCGACATTATTATCCATGTTGGCTATGATTAATTTTACAGATTTTAACTAACTGCTGCCAACTTCTGCTTTGTTGGACGAAAATGACAAAAATGTACCGCTGTACATTTTATTTAATGTAGGCGTAAAAGCTGCTGGACTGATGTCAACTACCAACTTAACTACCTCTTTTGTTAAAATAAATACAGAGAACCTAACGTATCTGTCATGAAGTCGACTTGCTGGAACAACATAGAAGGGTTAACAGATGTTTGGTAAAAGTTTTAACTTATGTACGAATGAGAATTAAAAGGCAACAAATAAATGAAAAGCTGAGAGGCAGCGTGATTCTTTACAGATAATCAGGGTAAAGGGCTAAACAAGACCCAAAACATAAATGGTACCATTCAGAATCCTACAGAAAACGCCCCCTGCTGGTCCAGATGGTGCAACAGCTGATGTAACCATGGAAACCACAAAGAGAACCAGACCTCATTAAAATTTTATACGACGAAGCGGGGGTCACGTGACCGATGTCATCACGTGATTGAGTCTGAACTGGTTTGTGGACCAGTAAGCACCGGGGACGAACCAGCAGCCATCTGACTTGCTGCGGAGCCTCTGCATCATCAGCGGTTACCGTGGCAACCGTCACAAAGCCGCGAGCGCGTTCACGAGGGGTCCGTGGCTTCAGACGAATCTCAGGAGATCCTTTGGGTTGTTTTACTTTTTCATTCGTTTGTTTTATTTTTTAACAAAAAGGCAGCTGTCGTGTTGATCCAAACACAACGGAGCCCGCAGCGTAATATCCGGTCCGCGCGCGCTCGACTCGGAGCGAGATGACGGACACAGGAAGTGATCGAGAGCGGATCGATGGAGGTGATTAAAAATGTTAACCCAGAGGGTCGCTTTAACAGCTGAGTGCGGTTCTGATGAGGTTCCTGTCCAGGATCGATCGGTGCTCTGGCTCGTGCAGGTCTGCGGTTCTGATCCAGGATCTTTGTTTCAGTTCAATCTAGTTTATGGGTCTGATCCAGATCTGCTTCTTTTTGTTTTTGTTCTGATTCATTTTGAGCTGACTGCACCATCTGTTGAAATATTTGCTCCAGCACATCTGGACCGGGTCCACACGAAGCTACCAGTTGAATGAAAACCGGTTCTGAGGGATTGTGTGATTTGCTTCTAAATGTGGGAACATCTATATTTTATGAGGACTCCTGCGGATCGATCGCAGCTCCAGTCCATGACCTCTCCATCCGGAAGCTGCTGCCAGGGGACGAAGGTCAGCAGCAGGAGGAGGATGATGATGGTGGAGCCCGGACGATGTCAATAATTGATCAGCAGCTGCAGAACTAACTGGGAGCTGATGGGAACCAGTTTGGCTTTAGAAACCCAATGGATTTACCCGTTAGCATGGCTCTACAGTCCAGAACCAACTACACAGCCGACTCTGTGGGTCCGAGTATTACCGCCTCACCTGTGGAACCCAGGTGATCCAACAAAACATCAAACTGACTTTTAAATCTGGTTTTGCATAATTTAATCACCTAATCCAGATTATCTTTATACAACTTTAACTTTCATATTTCACAAACATTACTACCTAACAAAAGTAATGCATAATTGTAAATTTTGCATAAAATGGTTTTCCTTTTTTCAGTCAACAATTGTTAGTGTATTTTTAATACTGCATAAAGAGGCTTAAATAAAAAATTTGCAGAATGTTCCAATTTGAAAAAAAAAAGATTAATCGTCAGAATAATTAATCGATAACTAATCATTAGTTGCAGCTTTATAAAACTCACTCAGTATGCAACAGAGAGATTAATAGAATCGATTTCTGTTGATCACAAGTAATCAGTAAATTGGACTCAGAAGTTATTTGAGTTTATTGGATGGTGAAGTTTGCAGAGGTGGGTAGTAACTAGTTGCATTTACTCAATTACATTTACTTTAGCTTTTGTTTGGAAAAAATTTACTTAGGAGAGTACTTTTTACTTGAGTACTTTTATTATGAAGCATTGCTACTCTTACGTGAGTAAAATTTCTGGATTTTCTGCCCACTGAATGAAAAACAAACATGTTTTAACTAAAAAATCCACCAGATACACACATCTGCAGTTTTTGTTGAAGTTTTTTATTGAAAGAAACTGATTTGGAAAAATTTTCTTTTGATTTTATTTACTTACATGAATTAGTCCTTAAAATCTGATTACGTCATTTTTAAATCAAATGATTGATCAGTTACTCAGTTTTGTAGTAGACTTTTACCAAATACTTTTTTACTTTAAGTTCAGTAATTTCTTGGACGATTACTTTAGACTTATTTTATTGTCGTTGCACAAAAACACAACGGTGAAATGGACAACGAAATTTCATCACTTGGCCACCAGAGCACACAAGAAAAAGAAAAAAAAGACAGAAAAATATAAATACATAAATATGCATTTTCAGACAGTCATATTAGGGGGATTATTGATGTTTAGAAATCCAGTGGTGAATCACTACATTGATGTAGTTCTACTCTTACTTGTTTACAGTTTTTGGGAACTCTACCGACCTCTGGAAGTTAGAGATCAGTATTTGATGCATTTCTCTGTCTCTTATGGATGTGTCTCCAGGGTCGTTTCCATAGTTACCGCCCTAGTGACGGCCACCACGCAGACTGTCGTGGGAACGTCGGGAAACCTCTCGGCCCTCCGGGAGCAGAGGGGCACCGACTTCGGCGAGGTCCAGCTGCTGTCAACCGCGGCGGTTCTGAGCGCTGCCGCGGTTGACGGGAACTCGGCTCTTCAGGGCTTGGAGGTTGCGGTTCAGGCTCTGGTGCTGCTCTTCATCTTCCTCCTGTCCAGTCTGGGTAACTCGGCGGTGGTCGTAGTCATCATCAAACACAGACGGCTGCGAACGGTGACCAACGCCTTCATCATGTCGCTGTCGCTGTCAGACTTCCTGACGGCCGTGCTCTGCCTCCCCTTCTCCTTCATCATGCTCTTCAGCAAAGATGGCATCTGGATGTTCGGCGATGCCTTCTGCGTAGCCAATGGCTTCTTCAACACCTGCTTCGGGATTATCTCTACGCTCACCATGACGCTGATCTCCTTCGACAGGTACTACGCCATTGTCCGGCAGCCTCAGGCGAAGATCGGGCGCCAGAAAGCCGCCCAGCTGCTGGCGGCCGTGTGGCTGACGGCGGTGGTTTTCTCGCTACCCGGGTACCTGCTGGTCAGAACCACATCAGGAGTCCATAAGCGGGGGTTCTACCACTGCATGTACGTCTTCCATCCTGGCGGTTCCGGCGTAGGGACGGCATACAGCATCTGCTTGATCGTCGTGTGCTTCCTGCTGCCGTTCTCCCTCATGTGCTTCTGCCACTACAACATCTGTAAAACGGTCCGGCTCTCCGAGATCCGGGTTCGGCCCGTCACCACCTACGCCTACCTGCTGCGCTTCTACAGCGAGATGAGAACAGCCACCACGGTTCTGATCATGATCGTGTTCATCATCTGCTGCTGGGGGCCGTACTGCCTGATGGGCCTGGTTACGGCCATCGGGAACTACAGGTTCAACCCGGCCATGGACACGGTCGCCGTCTGGATGGCGTGGGCCAACGGCGCCATCAACCCCCTGATCTACGCCCTGAGGAACCCCAACATCCGCATGCTGTTGGGCCGCAGTCGACAGGAGGGCTACCGGACCAGAAACATTGCTGCCTACCTGTCCAGCCAGAGCCGGAACCGAGAGGTCCGGCTGAACCAGACGGAGAGGATCAGGGACTGCTACGTGAGCCGAGCCGGGCCCAACAACAGCCGGCTGTCGAGTTCCAGTCCAGGAAAAACGGGAATGGCCACAGCAGGAGGAGAGGTAGCCATGTGGGCCTGCAAGAACCCGGCCGTGTTCTTCTGCAGGGACGCCCGACACGACACAACGCCGCTGCCCAACGCTGCAGGGGAAGTGAAGACAAAGACGGCCGATACCAGCTTGTGACCGGGTCGGAAAGATTCTGGCTTAAATTTACTGTATGTAACTTTTATGAAAAAAAAGATATGTATTTTACAAAGTTGTTAAAACTTTTACCATGTTGTTACAGTGCAGTATGAGACGGATAATCTGAAAAAATCAAGTTCCTCCACCTTCTCTAAGTGCTAACAAGAAACAACCAATCAAAGCCAGGAGGCGGGTCTTAGTGCTGTCAATCACTCGTCTTTGCTCTCTATTACAATACAGCCTCTCCTTTGTAGTAAATACTAATCCTAATTAGCATGGCTACAGGTAAACAGTTTTCCTTTAATGGTAAATTGTTTTTCCGATATTACTGTGTTCATGAAGTTGATTGACAGCGCTAATACCCGCCTCCTGGCACTGATTGGTTGTTTTTGGTGGGGCGTTTCTTTAGTAGTTCAGGGAGGAGGCGGAGATAAATATTTTCATAGATTACCTGTCTGAAAACAAACTTTCACAACATGCTGACAGTTTTAACGGATAGGTTAAAACATATTTCTTTCATAAGAGTTACGTACTGCAGCTTTAAGGACAATCTGAGCCGTTCATGACTTTACTTTTGATCTTTTGCAGTTATTTAAGCAGCTTTTATACAACAATTTTAAGAACATTTGTGTAAATGATTTATCTGGAAAAGGACTCTGGATCTCTCTTCTCTCCAATTTGCCAAACATGCTGAGTTTTTTCCATCTTGTTTCTTCAGAAAACTAAACATCTGAAATTGCATTAAATGACTTCAGTGCCCATAAACAAGGCATTCTCATTGGTTAGCATAACCAATCATAATTTATCAATACCTTTACCAGTTTTCCCTCTGACGTTGGAAAGTTTCACATATTTGGGATTTTACCCTCAACATTTCAACTGAAACAAGTTACTTTGCATAGTCAAGGAATTTTAAATATTTCAAAACATATTTTGTCACAATGCACATTCAGTATTTAACCATTTGAAAGTATTTTAGTAAAAATGAGCTAAGATTAACTTTTATGATGCATTGTTATGTCTGTCATACAACTAAGTTTTGTCATTGAATTTGTGATTCTAAAAGATTTCCAATAAAGATTTTTTAAAGATTTTCTCAGATTCAGTTTCTCTGCAAACATTGAAGGTTTGTAGCAGTTCTTCTTCAGCAGATGCCTCTGAAAGTCACCCACTTTAATGTTGCTACAACTGGGCTGGGTGCAGGGAAAATGTTATGACGTTCAGGAATATTACCAGGCATCTTCTGTCCCAAAATCTTCAGGATTTTATCAAACACAACACTGACCTCTAGCAGGACAACGATCAGGTACAAAATTATTATTACGATGAATATTAGTGTCTATTGTCATTCTGGAACTGTTCAAACTGAATAAGTTTGAATATGCAGAAATATTTGTAAAGAAGACAACAGGAACACAAAAGTAACGGCTTTTGGGATTATTTTCCTCTGTCAAGGTTAATTAAATTATTTATAGTTCAAAATGTCTAGAAAACTTACGATAAAAACAGTGCAAATACAAATTAAACAGGATTGTGGCAAGGGAAATGGTGAAAACCCTGGATGTGCCACCTTTCACAATGGCTCTTAATAAATTTTGTTAAAATTAATAAAAAGAAAGCCAATGTTTTAAAAATAAATATAACAAATGCGGGTTTTGGTTGTTTTCCTTTTTTTTTTCTTTCAGTAATTGCAAGGAATTTCCACGACAGAATGACAGTAAAAGTACCAGAATTTACCTTTAGACTGATTTTTCTTGTCATTAGTTCAGAAACTATAGAAATAAAATTACGTGTATTTTAATGGCAATATATTACAATATTTTTCAAAAATTTAGTTCTTTTTTGCCAGTTATGTAACATTTGCAGCTCAAACATTTTTTATATGACCTCAGACTTTCACAAATCTTCCATCAATATTAATTTTTATTCTGGCCGGCTCTACAAAGTGGGTTTAAACTTGTAATCTTAATTCATAAAAATCTACACAATACCATTGTAAAATCTATTTCTATTCTATTGAAAATATGTAGCTAGAGCAACGAATCTTTCACTTTACGTAATATGTTCCGGTTCCATTTTTCTTTTGTAAGCTGTTGTGTGTTTAGGATTTAATTTACGAGTCCAGACAGGTCGACTGGAGTTGGATGCTTGCTGAGCTCCTGTAAAACTGCTGGTTGAACTGGTCACCTCTGCCTCTCCCAGTGCAGAACCAGTGTAAGGTTGAGGCTTTCATCCTGGAAAAACTGGCTCTGCTCTGATCCTTAACTGTGAATTTGAGTGACCTTCTTCCTGAAGGCAGAGCAACTTTTCCTCCTGCAGGATCAGATAACCGTTGTTGGAATGTCACCAAGCTTCATAACACAACACACACATTATAAATCTATTTTTAGAAGCATGAGATCTGATTTTTGTTTTAATTTAAAAAAATTAAGTATTTTTTAGTTACTGTTATGATTAAAGAGTTCTTATGAGTGACGTTTCACCTCAACCTGTAGTTAAGGATGTTCAGTTCAGATGCTGATTTACGGATCAGGTGGAGAGACGCTGCCGCACACCGAGCCTCACCCTCCGCCCTCTGCAGGGGTGAGGCAAGGCTGGGTGTGACTGCAGTGGCAGGAATGCAGTCATGTGTGTTTCAAACTCCCGCCGCGGCTCTGAGTCAGGTTCTCACACACACACACGGAGTCACACATACACCCTGCAACTGTGACATCAGGTAAATATGAAGTGACTGTGAGGACGGTGCTGCAGTTCTGCAGGTTTCTGTGAAACTGGACAAACGGCATGAATCAGCTCAGCGGGGAAGTCGGTTCACCTGCGGAGTGAAACAGTTTTAACTTTAACTCAGAGATAAAGCCTTAAAGACCTGATTCAGATTCATTTTTTAAAACTAATTCCAGATATTTTGGAACATGTAAGGAGGTTTTCTTCAGCATGTTGACTTGGAGACGGCAGGTTGAACTGGACCAGTCACAGCTTGAAAATGACTTCATAGCCTGTGACATAAGTGAGTATCGCACAGGTAGGAGACTCACACATCATCCCCTCAATAAAACACAGAGACCATCCTGAACCTGGGTTTTTATCTCATGGCATCAACAAACCAATGCAGTTCTTATTCAAATGTGACGCATCAAAAACAGAGCAGATGTATTAACGCTCACACAGGGTGAAAATTGAGTGTTGGTCAATGACCGAGGTGAAACTCAACAGTTTCAAAGTTAGTGAACTTTGGATTCTCAGGGTCTCCATCTGAAACCCGTTTTGATAAAGTAGGCAGATTGTTCAGCCTCTTAACTCAATTAATCAGTTAAATTCATTCACTTTATTTTGGATTTTAATTGTATTTAGCACCAGTTTAATTGCAGGTGAGGTCCTGATAAACACAAGCTGATTAAATCCAACTCACATACCTCTTTTTTTCTATGTCCACTCATGCATTGAAGGTATTTAGTTGATCCAAATCAGTACATGACAGTAATTCACCCACTTCTCTGAGTGTAGTCCTGTTAAATTAATGAATTCAGTACAGAGTACCCAAAAATTGTACTCAAGTAATAGTAACACTAAACTATTTTTATTAAAGTAAAAGTAAAAATTAGCCGTCCAAGAAATTACTTTGCAAAAAGGCGACTCAAGTACTGAGTGATCAAAATATCAATTGTTTAATATTTAAAACTGATATAATCAGATGGAACAAAATAAAAAGTTGTGTGAAAATTTAGGCTTTTTAAGGACCAAAATGAAATATTTTTTTTGTAACAAAGTCAAACAAAAGAAAAAAAATCCAAATGAATTTCTTTCACTTTAAAACTCATGAACAAAAACTGAGGGTGTGTGTCTGTTTTTGGTTAAAACAAGCTTGTTCATTTGTGTACAACATCCAGAAATTTACCCAAGTGAAAGTGAAAAATACTCCTGAAAGTATTTTTCCCCAAAAAGTTACTCAAGTAAACATAACTGTGAGTAATTGTGTTTAGTTACAACCCAACTCTGATCACAGCTCTGAGGAACTGATGACGTTGTTGACAGAAAGTCCATGAAGACAACAGAGTGAAAGTTGGTTCTGATATCTGAGGGAGAGACTAAATAGCACATTGGATCCAATCATTACTGAGAGATTACAGAGTGATTATTATTCATGATTCAACCAGAAAGATAATCAGTAGACTTAGATTAGTTGGAGACACAACTAGACCAAGACCAGGCGACTCAGAGTCTGACTGAAACTATTTGGTGGTCAGACTGACAACAGATCCGTCAAAAAGATGAAAACCAGAACTGGACCAGCAAGACTGAGTCCAGCTGAGACCAAATGAGCAAAAACTCAAACTGAAAACTAGCAAATCAGAGATCAGGTCAACCAGAGTAAAACTGAACCCAACTGAACCAGAGTCCGGTTCGTTTGGGGAGTGTGAACGTGCAATCGAACTCTGATGTGGAAAAAAAACAATTAAACTCTAGTTCAGGAAATAACCTAGGTCTGTTTGATTAAAGTGAACTCTGGTGTGGTTTAAATGCATATATGTATGCCAAGAGCAAAAAGCAAGAAGTGGACTAACGCAGGGGATTCTGGGTAAATACACCCAACAAACGTGCAAGTGGGAGAAATGGCTTGTGGTCTTAACAAAAAGAGAAATCCTTCAAACTCTAAAATCTAATGGTACTCCATTTTTGTTTACCTTTTTTAAAGAAGGAAGTTGTACTCATGTCTTCTTTTGAGGTTTTTGTGTTTAGTTTGACAGAGTGCAGTGTGAAATCAAACCACAGCAGATAAGTGTAATAAATGTTACAGTTTTGGTCCCCAATTGACCCGAGTCTACCGAACTGCCAAACCAAATTGGTAAACCAGAGACCAAGCTAACCAGAGTCAGGCTGAGGTCAGCAGAACGAGTCCAGTTAAAACCAGAACTTGTCCAACTGAGACCAGGGCAGGGTCAGGTTGAGATCAGGCCTTGATGTTGTCTTTGCGTTTCTTTCTCTCTAGTCTAGACGTGTTGCAACCATGACGTCCGAGGAGAAACCGCAACAGTGGTGGAGCCTCACCACTCTGTTTCCGTGGTGCTACAAAGGACATGACCAACCACCAACGCCTCCTGACAATGACGTGCCGATGTCGGTCTTGGAGCCCATGCCTTCCCCCCAGGAGGTGGACTCCAGGTTTACCGAACTGGTGGTGCGTTCAGGAGCACAGTTTCTGTCAGAAATCTGATTATAGATCCAGACATTAATCCCAATCTTTCTGTTTCCTCTGCAGAATGAACTGGGGCTCCCAGAGCAGAAGAAAGCAGCCATGTTTGCTTTGCCAACAAAAAAGAAGTGGGAGATTTACTGTTTCAATAAAAACGTAAGTGACTTTATTGGAAATCCAATGCAGCTGAAATCTGTCCAACAACATTTTCCTGCATTAAACTAAGACATAAGAAGAGACAAAAACAAACTTTGTCAAAAAAATTTTATATTTCCAACTCTTCTTCACCTTAGAAATATAGTTTCTTCTATTCAAAGCAAAATATTAATTTTTTTGTTGAAAAAAATTGCAATAAAATTCCAAATGTTTCCTTCCACAGTTCAGTTGTTTCCAGATTTTAGTAATCCTGGTGTTGATTCTGAAGTGACATATTGAGGTGATCCCCATGCAGGGCACCAGTACCACTGGAAGTGAAACAAGCCCTCAGCACCATGCTGCCTCCACTTGTTTGACAGCTGAAGGTGTTGATTATAGAGTTGGTGGCAGAATGTAGACATGGAAACTGAGGGAGAGACTAAATGCACATTGGAGCTGAACTAAGACTCAAATAAACTACAAACCACGATGAAAAGATAAACACAAATCTAAAAAAAAAAAAATCCAGCTGCACAAAGAACAAAACACAAGATTAAACTCAGAAATTAAACTCAAAGAAATGAACTTACATGGCAACAGCCTTGTAACCTAATGGATATGTATGTAAAAAACTAGAATAAGTGGTAAAAACACAAACATAGATGAAAACCAAAGGCTCAAGGATTGTGACAGTATTAGCTGTTTCAACTGATTATCTTGAAATCTGTCATTTTAAGAAAATAACCAAAAAGACTTTTCCAGCTTGTGCAAATCTGAGTTTTCCATTTCAGATCTTTGCTGAATTTCTTAAAATTTTCTGATTATTGATCGATCCAACAAGAATTATCAGACAAATCCTTTTTACAACTGGATGCACTCCATCGTCACCAATATCCAGATATTTGTAGGTATTGGTCTTCAATTTAAACACTTTCTATAACCTTCACCAGCACTTATTAAAAGAATTAAATAAATTTAGGGATCTGATGTTGCAAAAAATCCACATTAAATATAAACATATTTTTAAAAATAATTGAATTTTTATCTGTATCATGCCAGTCTGGATAAAAGAACTGCTCCACGAAAAGCCAAACTTTACAAACATGCAAATGATGTATGAATTTAAATATTTGAGCAGAAGTAAATTCAAGCCTAAAGGAAAAAGAAATATTTATAAATATTTACAGCCCTGTTAAAAATGGCACCATAGCTGGTTTAGTGTGGGAACTAATATAATCTAGTGTTATGTTGCATTCCAGTTACTTGGCATGCCAGTAACTGGAACCCTGATTTCGAAGGGTGTTCCAGTTGATTTTTTTCTGACTGGGAAGTCGGAATTTCCCAGCTCCAAGTACAACTTGAACGCATCGTTAGTGTATGCTGATGACTGTGTGGTGTTTTTATACTGTGTGTGTTTTTAGGATGCAGCTGAGGATAGAGGAGCAACCAGCTGGCCTCAGTATTACATAAACCAGCTCAACTCCATGGCTGTTGTGAGTTGTTTCTGAACATTTTTCCCACCATCTACCACCAAAAGAAGGATGTAAAACTAACTTAGCTTAACTGTTTGAAACACTGAGGTGTTGTGTTGATGCGAGTCCTGTTTTCTCAGATAAAGCCTGTGTTGGCATCGGAAGAAGAAGAGCAAGTAAGGCTGAAACAGGTTAATGGTCTGAAAACAGCGCTGCGGACTCAGCCAATGAGGTTCACCTTCTCACTCAAAGAAATCAACGTCTCTCCGACCTCCAGAGAATTTCAGATTAACTAACTTCACTGACCTTCTGCAGTTTTGTGACCGGCTTCCTTGATCAGGATGGCCTCTCCTGCATCCTTAACTTCCTCAAGTCCATGGACTACAATACGGCTGAATCCCAGATCCACACGTCTCTGATCGGCTGCATCAAGGCCCTGATGAACAGCTCCGAGGGCAGAACGCATGTCCTGGAACACCCAGAGAGCATCAACATCGTGGCTCAAAGCCTAGCTGCGGAAAACATCAAAACCAAGGTGTGTGGATGCTGCCTTTACAGCCTTTGAAACATAAACATGCTGAAAAGATTAGAAATTAGGGACGAAACAATTAATCGCGATTAATCGATTATCAAAATAATCGTCAACTATTTTAGTGATTAATTAATCGTGCAGTATACAGATTTTAAAAAGGCCATTTAGTAAATAAAAACCACATATGCAGAGAATTAATTAAGCCAAAGCTTTACAAAAATAGATACAATTTGCATTTAAGATAAAAAGTTTTGTTTGTAAATATGTTTAGCCAAAACTCCTCAAGTGGTATATTTTTAGCTTCACCTTGTTCAAATACTACAGGTATAACACTTAGGCAATAAAATGCTTCATTTGCTTCTTGTAGTATATTTCTAATATTGTATAAAAAAGGCTTTAGTGGATGAATGAAAAATCAAATTTAATTAGATTAATCCTATTAATCGATTAATCGTCAGAAGAAGAAAAAGATAGATTAATCGGTTACTGAAGTAATCGTTAGTTCCAACCCAGTTGGAGATCAGAGTGGCTCGTGTGGTTCAACATTTTTTCAGCACATTATTTTGTCAATGCGATTGCCTCATTGACGTAATGGACATAATTAGTGTTAAGTCTTTTCTCCCAGCTGTTGTTCTGATTACGCCACATCAGACAGAAGATGGACAGGTAAGGAACTTCCTGCTTTACCTGTATTACGCTGTGCTACACCCACTCTGCACATTTCCTGTTCACCAAGAACCTTGCGACATGTTCAGAAAGTCTGATTTTCTGAAATAAATTCACAAACACCTAAAGACATGTTGCATAGGATGATGTAAAATTACCCCATAGCTGCTTCTGTAGGCGTGTAGACAACGTTTTAACCCTGTAATTTTCTGTTGCTCATTGAATATTTACGCACTAAGCATCAGGCCCCTCCCTTCCTCACTTAACTGAACAAACCTGTAAAATCCTGACTGATAGATTCCCAGACCCAAAGCCTCTGAGGGAATTTCGGCTATGCAGTCAGAGTTTGTTCTTAGAATTGATTTGCCAGTATAAACATGAGAGTCAGATGCAAGTTTCACTTCATCAGGCCAGCTGGAGGGGAAATGACAAAAACATGCACATAAATGGGGAGCTACGATGCATTTTACACATTTTTCTACTTCTGTTTGAGTTTCTACTGCTTCTCAAAAAACAAAAACAAATACTTAAACAAATACCCAGATGTTTTTTTAGGCATTAAGTTAATTTGGTGTCTGGACAATGAGGCAACCCGTTACCTAGCAACCCGACTGGAGTTCCATCAATCACCTAGCATCGCAAGTGGAGCTCCAGCACATTTGCTCAGCAAAAACTGTAATGAAAATGTCTTGTGTAGCCCATAGACTTATCCTAACCTGTTCTAGGAAGCATAATGACCTTTAAAAAACTGATCTCCAGTCTGCTGTTTTTCTCCGTATCCTCAGGTGGCCGTCTTGGAGATCCTCGGCGCTGTGTGTTTGGTCCCAGGAGGCCATAAGAAGGTCCTGGATGCCATGGTCCACTACCAGACGTTTGCCTCAGAGAGGACTCGCTTCCAGGTCTGCTTTTCCTTCTGGCTTTTAACCAAAAACTATACAGGAATCAAAACTTTGTTAGCTTATGGGAAGTTTTTATCAGTTTGAGAGATTTCTGTAAATCTGTGGGAACCAGATATGAAAGTCAGATCTACAAAAATATTTCAACAATCTGCAAACTGCAGCAGAAAGTTTAGAGTCCGGTTGAACAGTTTCTGATTGGTCTGTCTGCTGTCGCACACGCAGGAATTCAACCAAAGGCATTCAAATGATGCAAGCATGGAGCAAATACAACTAGAAAATAAAAGTTTGGTCCCCTGCTAGAAGGTAGAGAAGGAAAAGGAAACCTCACTTTTGATTTTTAAACCTGAAAACTTGAATAGTGACGAGTCTGTGTGCCGACAGAGGAATGACAGAGTTGATTTAGTTTGTGGTGAACCGTTTTTGTCTTGATTTAGATGTTTCGGATCAGATTACGACACATTTTCACTTTTAAGGCAAAGTCTATCTGATTAAGCTCTCCTAAAATTGCATGACCCATCTGGAATGATGGTTTCTGAAAACCTCGGTCTTTTTGTCTCGTTTGAAAAAAGCAGAGTTCAGTATCTGATTCTCCTTTTTTCCAAAGTGTTTTTCTCAGCCAACATTTCAGTTGGTATGAACTTCCTAAATATTGCTCTGTCGGATGTAGACCTGAGTGATATGTTGTCTTGGCTTTTGAACAGCGGCTGAGAGGATTAGATTTCTGAGTCATGTCATGAATAAGTTACTCAGAAGTTCATAAAACACCAAAAATAAAAATAAAATTTGATACTTCATGTTGGAATTTTTTTGTCCACACTTTTTAGATTTTTCAGAATGAGCTTAATCTAATGGAATATATCTTTTAACGATTATCTATGAACCTACGGGAAAATGTTGCCTGTTTTAGCTGAAGTATGTTGATAATGTTTCTAAGATAAAAATAACTGGAGATGAGAAGTTAACCCGTACAATCGCACAAGAACTGCCTGCTGTATTATCTGATAGATACCATAAAAAACAGGAAATTATACTTATTAGATAACAACAAGCAAGAGGAAGTTTCCTCAGGATTACAAATTACACTTCGTTACGATTGGAGCTGGTGACCAATGGAATCAACAATTAAAATTATTAAAAATAAACCTTATATTTATTCACTAATTATTAAATTGAGCTAAAACATATAGATTTGAATGTTTAGAAAGACAAAGAGTGTTAATTAATCTACAGAGAACTAACAGCAAATTTAAACTACAAAATGAAGGTTACAGGAAGTGAATGGTTAACTTTAAAGGGAAAACATGCGGTTGTGATAATGTTGGTGCCTATCTCTAGAGGTCACTGAACGGGAGGCGGGGTATCCTGGATATGTTGAAACGCAAACACTCAATCCATTTCAGAGACCAACTGAGACCCAAAGAGCATAATTTTGGATTCACAACATTCAGAATAAAATTACTTACTTAACCCAAATGACTCTTTCAAACAAACCAAGCAAACACTTCCTACAAAAGTATTTACATACACAAACATCAGTGTATTTTATTGGGATTTTTTGTGAACGGCCAACTCAAAGCAGGTATAAAATATATAAGCATTTCATATCAATCGATATTAAAATTATTGATAAATTTTTGTTTTAAATATCTGGTGGTGTAACCTTTCTTAGTCCATAGTTTCCCTTCCATGTCCTTGTTTTTTTATTCTTAAGCAGTTATGAGGCACATAACTGTGCAAATTACTCTACAGATTGTTGCTAGGCAACCAGAGAATGGGTGAGTTGCTAGGTAACCAGCGAGTGAGTGAGATAGTTAATGCCACTTGTGTTTTATTGTTGGCTTACAGAAACCACTTGTTGTATTCTTGTTGGTTGCGCAGCAGGCTCCACTTCTGCTTTTCAAAGCTGTATGGTTGTATAATTGTGCATCTGATTGCAGCCATTTTTATGTGTGAGTGTAAATGTTGAGTTGGGGGCGTGGCCAGCAGCAGCTCATGTGGATTTAACGTGACAACTCATTCTGACCGGAGGCGGAACCGACCAAATTATTATTTCATTATCTGAGAATGATTTTGTGCAAAAAAATTAATGAACATGTTTTGTAACAACCGTAGATCTATTCTGACCTGTTCAAGGAGGCATTTTGGGTCACCTCTAACATGTTTCCTGTGTGCAGAACATGATGATCGACTTGAACCGGTCCACAGGGCGCCACAGGGACGACGTCAGCCTGAAGACGGCCATCATGTCTTTCATCAATGCTGTTCTCAATCAGGGAGCAGGAGAGGTAAGCAAAGTTTTTCTTTCTCTCTTCTTTGATCGGTTCGTCTCCTTCATGTCTTCTGTTAAATCTGATCTTAGAACAGTCTGAACTTCCGGATCCATCTGCGCTACGAGTTCCTGATGTTGGGCATCCAACCGATCCTGGATAAGCTCCGGTCCCGGGAGAACAGCACCCTGGACTGGTAGGTCAGGTGTTCGCCCTGCAGACTGAGTCAGACTGAGTCTTTGGACTTAACCTGCTTCTTTTCAGGCACATGGACTTTTTTGAGGCCTGCAGAATTGAAGATGAAGCTAAGATTGCTGAACGCTTTAAAACTGTAAGTAACTCCCACATTTAGACGGTTCAGATTGGAATCTGTTGATAACTTGATGTTCTCTGCTGCTCCTCAGACTCACATCGACACTAAGAGTGCGACCCAGATGTTTGACGTGATCAAGAGCAAACTGAGTCACACTGAAGCTTACCCTCATTTACTGTCTGCTCTGCAGCACTGCCTCATCATGCCATGTAAAACTCCTACATTGTTATATTGTTGCATCTCCTCCGCTAACAGCAACATTAACTTCAAACTATTTACTCGGTTCTGTATGTAGATAATAACAGCAGGATGTCGGTTCAGTACTGGGTGCTGTTGGACCGGATCATTCAGCAGATGGTTCTGCAGACGGATAAAGGCGAAGATCCAGATGTGGCACCACTGGGGGATTTCAAGTTGAAGAATGTTCTGAGCGTGTGAGTTCAGACATTCGAGCAGGAAAAAAGTCGAAAACACAACAGAGAATGTTGGAAAACTAAGAACTTACTAAGAACTTTAGGTTTGAATTTTCAGGTCCAAATTTTAGATCAACCTCAGAAGTTTTCTAGGAAAAACTTGAAATTTTTTGAAAATTTTATTTAAAAATATTTGAAACTCAGAAATCTTAGAAGTGTCTTCTAGGGAATCTTTGAGATTAATCTCAAAATTTCTTATTTTTTGGTGCAAATTTTTGACTTCTGAGACTCAGAAATTTCAAAAGTTTTCCAGCAAATTTCTGACATTAATCTAAAATTTTCTAAGTTTGTCTTTTTTTCTTGCACATTTTGGACCTTAGATTTTGGTTTTTCAAGGAAATTTCTAAGATAAAAATTACAATTTTTCAGTTTTGGTGGAATTTACTCATCGTTTTATGCCTTAATATGCTGTTGTGCATTGTTTACAGAGTTTATACTGAGGACTTTCTGCGAAATACAAAAATTACATCACAGGTTAATTAATAACTTGAAGTTGTCTTTTTGCGCCTTAATAACAGGCTGATGAAAGAAAATGAGATGAAACAGTGGAAAGAAGAAGCAGATGAAATGCGAAAAGGTAAAAGAAACATTTCCCAAAGTCCACATTTAACCTGTGAGTCTACGGATGTCAGAAAAGTAAACAATGTGTCTCTTTCTCAGAGCATCAGAAGCTGCAGCAATGCCTTCAGAAGAAAGAGAGGGAGTGTGAAAGCAAGAGTAAAGAAAGAGATGAGTTGTTTGAGATGCTGAAAAAGGTGAAAACCAAGCTGGAGCGAGAGAGCGACGAGCATAAACGAACTAAGCAGCAAG
Source organism: Poecilia latipinna (assembly GCF_001443285.1). Taxonomy (NCBI): domain Eukaryota; kingdom Metazoa; phylum Chordata; class Actinopteri; order Cyprinodontiformes; family Poeciliidae; genus Poecilia; species Poecilia latipinna. Next base: position 188,956 of record NW_015113084.1, on the reverse strand, counting down.
TGGAAGAGCTGAACGCTCGACTGCAGCAGCTCAGCTCTGTAAGCTTTTAAACTCACATGATTAAAGTCTCTGTCTCTGAATGTCCTGTTCTCTTTGTGGCTCTGAAGATATTTTACTTTTCTCTCGTTCCAGAGCTCAAGCATTCCAGGAGGACCTCCCATCACCCCTGGTGGGTTTGTTTCACCTGTTTCCACCCCCACTGCTCCTGGTCCTGGTCCTCCTCCACCTCCTCCTGGAGCGCCTCCACCTCCACCTCCTCCTCCTCCTCCTGCACCAGGACTTACTTTAGGGATGACAGAGAAGAAGAAGAACATCCCTCAACCGTCCAGCCCACTGAAGTCCTTCAACTGGAGCAAATTACCGGAGGTAAATTTAACTTCCTTCTGGATTTATTTCTTGCTGAGTTCATTGTGCAAAGCAGCGGCAGATTTGACTTTTTACGGGTTCAGCTCCTCTTCAAGCTCAACTGTGGATGAATAAATCATCCATCCATTGTTTTTCATTTATCCAAGATTGGGATGGGGGGTTAGTATATCCAAGAGGGAATCCCACCATATTCCTCCAGTTCCTTCTTGGTGATCCCAAAGCATTCCCAGCTCAGAAGTGATGTGTTATCCATGTACATCCACATACGACCCTGGAAGGGGAACCTATTATGCAGAACTCAGATTTTGCACGTTTTCTTCTAGAAACAGCCCAAGTACTTACAAAAAACCCACTCTGACATATTTGTGGTACTAGGTTAATGTTTTTTGATCAAAAACCTGTCGAATGTTGAGTCATTATTGACAGAAACTGTGCCGTTAATTAGCAACCCAAGCTGAGCTCCAGCACATTTGGTCATCTGGTATTATTGCTGTATAATGGCCGCTGGAAAAGACCAGTGTTTGTTGTTGTCTTACTATCCAGAAACCACTTACTGCATCCTTGTTGGTTGTGAAGGAGGCTCCACGTCTGCTTTTCAAATGGTTGTATAAGTGCCCAAATGTTTGCAGCCATTTTCAAGCGCAAGTGTAAACATTGAGTTGGGGGGTGTGGCCAGCAGCTTATTTGGATTTAAAGTGACAAGAGCCACTAAATGTCAAAGAGCTCAGATTGTTTAGAAATTAAACTACACTGATGGTGATGACATTTATTAAGGTAATTGTTTGTTTCAGGCTAAGATATCAGGAACCATCTGGAAAGAAATCGACGATAAAGATGTGTTCAAAGTTCTGGATCTGCAGGAGTTTCAGAAGACTTTCTCAGCTTACCAGCGATCAGCGGTGACACAACATACAATAACCTGACTGTCTCTTTAAACAGAGCTGTTGGACTCTGACGGAGCTATTTGTTTTTACAGAAAGAAAATGGTGACGCTGAGTCTGTTAAAAAAGTCAAGGAGTTGTCGGTGATCGACGGGCGCCGAGCGCAGAATTGCAACATCCTGTTGTCAAAGTCAGTATGGGTTTCTGGTTGTGGGTCTGGGCAACTTTGGGTCAGTTTAAGTTCCTATTTCTGGGTCAGAGTAAGAATCTATTTGTTTGCCTTTTGAGAATATGTTGGTCAGTCCGAGATGCTATTTCTGGAACTGTTTCTGGGTCATGTTTTAAGTTTGACCCAGAGTTTGGGGGGCCAGTCTGAGAACTGGCCCCCCAAGTTCTCAGACCAACTAACAGGTCCTGTTAGTTGGTCAGGATCAGTATGTGGTTTGTGGAAACATCCCGTATCCTCTTTTTGGGTCTTGGTCAGTTCCCCTGATGGTTGTTCAATCTGATACGCTGCTGCTTGTGGGGCTGGGTCAGTTCTCTAAATATTGGATCCTGATTGTTTGAGTTTGTGCGTGACAGACTGAAGATGACCAACGAGGAGATCTGCCAGGCCGTCATGAGCATGGATGATCAGGAGGAGTTGCCCAAAGACATGTTGGAGCAGGTATGAAACCAGCCGCCTCAGAGACCAAAGCTCGAGTCTTTGACTTTCAGTGACTCAGACGATGAATTAAACAGAGATTTTCTTGCTTTGTGTGTCTCAGCTGTTGAAGTTTGTCCCTGAGAAGAGCGACGTTGATCTTTTAGAGGAACACAAACATGAACTGGAGCGCATGGCCAAAGCCGACCGTTTCCTGTTTGACATGAGCAGGTGTGTATCAGCATCAGCACCTCGTCGGGGGGGGAGTTTGCTAACTGACTCTGGGGCAGGAACAGTCAGTTTGTAGTCCAAAGGAACTATGAACTCCATGATAGGTGCATAAGAAGGTGGAAGAAAGGAAACTGAGAGCTTCAAGAAGGTTAAAGGTGACATATTATGCTTCCTTAAACAGCTTAGGATAAGTCTGTAGGCTACATAAAACATGGTCATTACATTTTTTACACAACTTTAGTCTGTTCAGTTCTGCCTGTTTTAAGCTCCTGCCAGAATGAGCTGCTTTAGGGGGTCTTGTCACTTTAAATCCAAATGAGCCACCCCACCCAACGCAACGTTTACACTCAACACATGACAATACAGCTTTGAAAAGCAGAAGTAGAGCCACATGCACAACCAAACAAAAATGTAGAAAGTGGTTTCTGGATGGTAAGTCAACAAGAAAACACTTGTATTTTCCAGCAGCCATTGTACAGAGTATATAGTGGTAAACCAGCTGACCCAATGTGCTGGAGCTCAGCTTGGGTTGCTTGGTAATGGGCTGGGTTTGGTTGAGGTTGCTAGGAAACGACACAATGTCCATAACAACCTTGAAATGCTCAATTTCCAAACACCAAAAAACAATAACTTATTGCCAAAACACATCTGGATGTTTTTTTAAAGCTCTCTTCTGAACAAGTCGAGACCCAAATGGAAGTACAAAAATGTGCAAAATGTGAATTTTGAATAATAGCTCGTCTTTAAGCTTTCTGGGGTTTTTCTGTGTGAAGTTAGCATTTTATTTTATTTACTCCAGCTTCCTTGTCACTGCGTTTCCTGGTCTATAAACCTGCAAAGATTAAGAAATGACACAAGACAGATTCAAAAGTGAACCAATCCCAACCTGTCTAATAAAAATGAACAAGAATTACTTTAATCCATCCCTCCGTCCAGGTTTATTCTTACCATCAGATCTTTTTCACCAAACTTGCTCAAAGGCTTCAGTATTGTGAAAGAAAATGTCACTTATTTTGTGGGAACTAGTTGGATCTAAATCTTTTCTTCTGCTCAACCAGAATCGACCACTACCAGCAGAGACTCCAGGCTCTTCACTTCAAGAAGAAGTTCAATGACCGAATGGCCGAAGTCAAGCCTAAGATTGAAGGTAGGAGTTCAGAGGTCAGTGCTCCTTCCTCACTGTCCTCTTCCTCATCCTCTTTCTTCTTGCAGCTCTCAAGCTCGCCTCCTCTGAGGTCATCCAGAGCCAGGCGCTCCGTCAGCTCCTGCAGGTGGTTCTGGCTTTCGGGAACTACATGAACAAAGGACAACGAGGAAACGCCTATGGGTTCAAAGTTTCCAGCCTCAACAAGATGGTTGACACCAAGTCCAGCATTGACAGGTTTCAAACTCCTTCAGATCCCTGCAGACCTGCAGCTTGATGATGTGAAGGTCTGACTGATGTTGTTGTGTTTGTAGAAACATCACTCTGCTGCACTACATGATCACTGTGCTGGAGAAAACGTTTCCTAAAGCCGCATCTTTCAGCAAAGAGCTGCAGAACGTCCCGGAAGCTGCTAAAGTCAAGTAAATGGAAAACACACCCAGATCCACGTTTGTGTTCCTGCTTTAACTGTGATCACTAACATCACCGCCTTCCTGAATGTCTGCAGCATGACGGAGTTGGAGAAGGAAATAAACACTCTGCGTTCTGGTCTGAAGAGCATTGAAGCAGTAAGTTCAACAGAAGCATCAAATACCTGCTGAACTTTGCAGGATTTATATTTACATGCATGTTTTGTGCAGGAGCTGCAGTACCAGCAGAAACAGTCTTCCCAGCGTCCAGTGGATAAGTTTGTGTCTGTGGTCAGTCAGTTCATCACCATGGCTTCCCTCAACTTCTCAGACGTAGAAGATTCTTTGCAAGAAGCCAAAGATCTGGTGAGTTATTGTCAAATATTGTCCTGCAGGTTCCTCATGTTGTTGCATTAGTTCAGTTTCCTTCACCTTTTACAGTTTGTGATCCAGACTTTATTACAACTAGAAAGTTAGTTCAAAAGTTATTTTTGATAAGTTAGTTCAGTTCTGAAGTTTAATCTTATTTTTGTTTGTGTTTATTACATCATGATTGGATCATTTACACTGGCTTCCTGTTGGATAGATTTTAAGATTCTTTTAAAAGCTTATAAAGCTTTAAGTGAGTTGGTGATTTATTATCTAACAATTGTTTCCAGAACTTTGAGATAAAATAATCTGTATTAAATGTCCCTCAGACTCGACTTAAGAGCAAAGGAGATTATGCTTTCTCTGTTGTTTCTCTTAATATTTGGAATAAGTTACCCTTTCAAATTAGATCTGCTCACAGTCTTAAAACTTATTGTGATGTTTTAGTTTTATTTTATTCTGATTTCATATTTTTCATGTGTCTCTGTGCAGCAATTTAGTGCAGTTTCAACCTGTTTTTAAATAAATGTAACATTGAAAACAGCAGAGCTCCGAACTTCAGGAAGTTAGCATGCTGTCAACTAACTCTTGAATTCTTGTTTTCCTGCTGAAGTTTGTAAAAGCGCTGACGCACTTTGGAGAGGACTCGTCCAAACAGCAGCCGGACGACTTCTTTGGGGTCTTCAACACTTTCCTGTTGGCGTACTCTGAAGCCCGGCAGGATAACGAGGACATGGCCCGGCGGCAGGAGGAGGAGGAGAAACGGGCCCTGGCGGAGGCTCAGGTCAGTGGAGATCCTGCCTGAGGTTCTTCAGCAGCTTCATGACCTCACCGGAGTCGGGCTCTTTGTGTTTGTCCCTGCAGAAGAAGAAGGAGCGGGAGCAGAGGATGAGGAAGGCCACGTCAGTCGAGAAGGAGGAAGGAGGAGAGTTCGATGACCTGGTGTCTGCGCTGCGATCCGGAGAAGTCTTCGAGAAAAAAGCGGCCAAAGACAAAAAAAGACAAAGACCGACATCGACCTTCAGCCAGTACCAGGACAGGTAGTAACTGGGTTAACTGGGACAGAGGTGGAACCAGTGTCTTGACTGTAACAACTAGTAACTGACTCGTTGGGACTGGAGCTGAAGGAGAAACGGTTCATAACCAGGACAGATTCACTTGAACCGAACCAGTTGGTAACCACCAGCATCTTACTGGGACTGGACCGGTACCAGTGGGTAACCACCAGCATCTTACTGGGACTCGACCGGTACCAGTGGGTAACCACCAGCATCTTACTGGGACTGGACTGGACCAGTACCAGTTGGTAACCACCAGCATCTTACTGGGACTGGAACATAGTGTTCATCAGAACCAGCTCACTGGTGTGTCGATGGTTTCACCCTGAGGAAATGGTTTTGCTTCAAAGGCAAAATATTTCAATGGAGAAAATAAAAACTCAATTTTGTTTGTTTCTAAAGCAAAACAAAACCAAAAACAAAAAAACATTCTGGGTCATTTTAATGAAACTAAATTTCTTCACATTTCACCTTCAAACGAACCCAGAAAGAGCTGAAACATTCCCGTCACATCTGATATTACAAGAGACCAGTTAAAGCTGCAGTACGTAACTTTTATATAATTTTTTCTTTTTTTTTCTTTCTTTTTTTTTTTTTTACATATTTCTTAAATCTGATGTGTAATATAAAACAGATAATCTGTGAAAAGATCAATCTCCTCCTGATCCTCCCTTAGCTGCTGCTGCGGTCTGAAGAAATGCACCACTGCCAACGAAAACAACCAATCGGAGTCAGGAGGAGGAGCTTAGCGCTGTCAATCACCCTCATGTACTCCTCATGGAGAAACAACTTATTACGGCAAACAGTCATCAGTGGCTATGCTAACTAGCCTCAGCATTTACAACAGGTTGTGCTGGCTGCAGATGGTGATTGACAGCGGTAAGCCCCGCCTCCTGACTCTGATTGGTTGTTTCTAGTTTATACTGGGAGAAAGAGAAGCTTGATTTTTTTCCCCCACAGATTATCAGTCTCAAATCAAACTGTCACACCATAGCGACTGTCAAGAAAAAATAAATATATATATATATAAAACTTACATACTGCACTTTTAAGTCTTTCATCACGTCAAACAATACGTTAAAATATTTAGAATAAAACTATAAAGTATCTCTAACCAATCCAACTGACAGTGAAAACACAGTGTCTGTTATATTTATTGTTTGTTAAAGCACTTCGTCATTATGTTCGTGATTCTAAAAGGGACGTGCAATAACAGAACCATTATTAATGCCTATTTATGTCTGATTAATTATCAAACAAGTTTAATTATGTTTTACAATCAGTTAGTATAATGAACAGAATATTCCAAGATGATGGTTTTACATATATTAAGTATTTTAAAATTGTAAATTTAAAGAATCAGTGTTGTATAAATGTGCCTGTTCTTGGCCTGATTTCTGTTTATTTCTGATGTTAAACTGTATAAATGAGTAAAATGTATCCTGTTCCTCTACGACTCACTTTCATAATAAACTGAGTGTTGAATAAAAATGTTCCTGAGCTGGAAGAGAAAAAAACACAGCTGACTTTTGATGGGTTATAAATCACATCTTTGTTTTTTGATACACACTGGCACACTTCAATAAATCTGAATACAACTGAACGGTTAATTATTTCCAAAACTTTATTCCAAAGTAATAAAAAGGCACACATCAGCAGGTTTTCTGTGTATTTTATGCATAAGAATAAAAACTAACATCACAAAGGAAGTGGTTGTTGTTTAGTGTTATTTTTTATTATCAGGTTACAAGCTATAAATTGTATTAATCTCTTACAATAGAGAACAATGTATAGAGGAAAATCTATTAATTCTCTCTGTAAAAGTTGATTATTTTCTTTTTGTAAAACTGAAACAGCTTATTTAAACAGAAAGCACATGCATACATTTTAAGATTTGAACCTTAATAAGCGATCTGTATAATAAAGAACTGTGACTTTATACAAATTGTCAACTTCCTAAAATAATGGCTTAAGTCATTTTTTACCAAAAGTTTATTTTTAATTTATTTTAATTTAATTTTTGCCTTAGTAATCTTTTGGCAAGAAAGAGGTGTTGTTGTTGTTGTTGTTGTTATTATTATTATTATTATTACTATGTCAAAATCCCTTTTGGCAAAAAATGACCATTATTTTAGGAAGGTGTCGCAATGGCGATATTGTAAAAGTAAACGGAATTTTGATGTGTTGTCGCCCCCTAGTGGACATTTTTGTCTTTGAGTAAAGCTGCGTTTAGGAAACTAAATTAAATCACGTAAATTCCATGAATCCACTCAGATCACAGAGACGTAACGCGAAGATAAGCGTGTGTGTATGTGATGTATGAACGTGATGACCTGGAGCACTGTTCTCTTCCGCGTCAGTGAGGCGTTCAGGAACACCCGGACTTTAAACATCCAGGCTGCTAAAGTACTCCACTTCCTCAAACTGCAGATAGTTTGTTTTGGTGCTTTGGATCTGCGGCGGAGCAGCGGCTTGGTTCCGATTCGGCCCAGAGGAGGGGGGCACCATGGTGTTTGAGGACATCCAGTACGATGATATTCTGTTCGAGGCGGTAAGTTCTGGTTCTGCAGTCGAGAAGAGGTTCGAGGCGAGGTTCAGGGCCGAGCTTGTGAAGTTCCTGCGTAACGGTGAACGGTTCGGATCAGCGGGTCCATCACCAGGTTCCGTGTGTGTGGCTGCAGGCTGTGGGCAGAGGGACCTTCGGTGTGGTCTTCAAGGCTGTTTGGAGAGGAAAAGATGTGGCCATCAAGACCATCGAGAGCGACGCAGAGAGGAACGCCTTCCTGGTGGAGGTACGGATCCATGATTTATGGGTCAGAACCGACACTGACCGGGGTGAGATCCGGGTTCAGTCCAGTTTAACCAACGCTGATGGGGAGCCAGTTCGGATCCCTTTACGAACCAAAAAGCCCGTTTTGCTTTATTTTTAGTAAATAAAATCTACACAGGGCTGCAAAACTTACTTGAACCTCAGTGAAAATATCAATTATTTAAAATACAGTTTACGGAGTTTAACGTAGGAAATGTACTTTTTGGGGTGAAAGAGAACCTATTGAGCCGTAAATGATTGCTTATCAACATTCATACAAAAAACAGGGAGAAAATGACAAGAAACCAGTGTTGAAATGCTTAAAAGAAACAAATGTTTATTAGTCAGACTGTTTTGGTAAATCAAAGGCGACTGTAAACAATGAAAATATTTTCATTTATCTGAAGGGACTGTTTGTTCCAGAGCTGAAGGTTATAAAAACAATATACTTATTTTTATTCTAATAAAATCTTAAAATAAAAACATTCTTGCATTGTAAAGGACATATGCTACAATTTTATTATATTTTTTAAAGATTAATTTTATTTTACACAATTAGAAATGAATCTAGCATAAATTGGAAATGCTACAAGACAGTATTTAATATTTTTCTTTCTTTTACCTGCTTTTAAAGGTGAATGCCTGTGTTCCTCTGAACTGATTTCCAATATTAATACATTTGATTCATAGATTTAATTATTATTTCTGAACAGAACCTTAGAAAACCCAAATGAATCTCTGTGTCTTTGTTGCTGCTGTTGTGAATTGTTTTTATTTTTATTTGGACCTGTTTTTGTGTGCATGTGTGCAGCTCCGGCAGCTTTCCCGGGTCAGTCATCCCAACATTGTGAAGCTGTACGGCTCCTGTGACGACCCGGTGAGAACCCGACAGATCACTGAAACATTTACCACGAGGTTCTGCTGGTTCTGTTTATAAGTATGAAAGGAGCTCAGAGTTCTGGAGTAAATTAAAAGCTTAAATCATTTAGTCATAATCTGCCACATTTCTTTAGATAACGATAAATTAGCATCATTTAGTAAATAATGTAGAGGTCAGATTTGAGCATTTAATGATTATTTCTTTCCATATTTCATCAAAAATGTTGAACAAATAGAGAATTAAATTGCTACACTGTGGTTTATGTTTGTTTTTTAATCTTTTCATTTGTGTCGTCAGGTTTGTCTGGTGATGGAGTACGCAGAATGTGGCTCTTTATACAACCGTGAGTCTCATCTGATTGTCTTATTCATACAAACAAGTTTTAACCACATTTCCACCAGACACTTTAACAGAAACTGCAGTTTCTGTCAAAGTTTCATAAGTCTTTTATTGAACAAAACTGATTTTGGAAAAAATGATTTTGTCTGATTTTGTTGTTTTTTGTTACTTATGTAAATTATTGTCCTTAAAATACCAACAATGTCCCAGTAACTTTATATTTTGGTCCAGCTGATGTAATTTTCAAATATTAAAGGATCAGTTTCTCAGTACTTGAGTAATTTCTTGGCTACTTTTTACTTTTACTGGAGTAAAAACATGTTAAAGTAGGGCTACTTATTTATCGTTTTCTTTAGAGAAACACACAACAAGCCAGGAAAAGATGCATAGATTTCAGATTTATTCCAGTTTTGTCTCTTCTGTCACATTTAAATCAACCAAATTTACTGTCACTTTTCCACACTTGGTTGGATTGGGAAACTTTTTTTTCACTCAGTAGTTAAATCATAACTTTTAAAATGTATGTTATCTTTGTCTGGTGTTAAAGTTGGTTTTGTTTATCATTGAGGAAAAAGTTTAGTGGTGGTGTTGTGTTGCAGTCCTGCACAGCGCCGACCCGCTGCCTCACTACACGGCCGCCCACGCCATGAGCTGGTGCCTGCAGTGTGCGGACGGCGTCGCCTACCTGCACAACATGAAGCCCAAAGCGCTGATCCACAGAGACCTCAAACCGCCAAAGTAAAAGCACAGGCGGCCCATGATGCATCAGGGTCCTGTGGTTTTTGTTGGGTTTTTTTAAATTTCTGTCTCTCTGTTTCAGTCTGCTGCTCGTTGCTCGGGGAACGGTGCTGAAGATCTGTGACTTCGGAACGGCGTGCGACATCCAGACCTACATGACCAACAACAAGGGCAGCGCCGCCTGGATGGCTCCCGAGGTGTTTGAAGGTCTGAGGCGCTTCGGCTGCGTTTCTGCCGTTTGCTGCGGTTCCAGATAACAGCACAATGTAAAATTATGAAAATCAATTCGCTTAATGGAAACGCACCAATTTCAAAGAAAACTGAGTTTTTTTGCACTCAGTTGAGATATTGAAATGAGTATATTTTATGGACGAGGATTAGCGCCACTGTAAAGATGTTGTTTTCTCAGAATTCAGACTTTAATCTCAGAATTTCATCTTTTTCCTCAGGATTCTGACATTTTTCTCAAGATTCCGACATTTCTTCAGAATTCCAACTTTTTTTCTCAGAATTCTGACTTTTTCTCAAAATTCCTTTTTTCTTAGACTTGGACGTTTTTCTCAAAATTCCTTTTTTTCTTAGACTTGCGATGTTTTTCTCAAAATTCCTTTTTTCTTAAAATTGTGACTTTTTCTCAGAATTCAGATTTTTTTTTCTTCATAATTCTGACTATAATCTCAAATTTTTTACTTTTTTCTTCCTATTTCTGACATAAATCTTCTGAGATCAAGTCAGAATTCTGCAAAAAATGTCTCTTCCATAATATTTTGCAAAAAACGGCAATGAAATTATTATTTTTTGCATCACATAAGTGATCAGCAGCTGGATGCTTCTACTGCCGGAAAAGACGGCAGGAAGTTGTTGGAGGACGACGGCACGGCATGATTTTTAATGACTTATCCTGTGAGCAAGCGTATTTATGTGTGGTTTTAATTGCATCTCTTATTTAACTGAAACATTGCACTTGTGAAAGTTTATTTTTTCGACAAAGTTTTGATCGTATTTGTGAAGGAGGTGCCGCTCTGTCGTTCCCTGAGCTGCAGCTTCTCTCCTGTCTGCTGTTTCAGGGAGTAACTACAGCGAGAAGTGTGACGTGTTCAGCTGGAGCATCATCCTGTGGGAGGTCATCACCCGCAGGAAGCCCTTCGAGGAGATCGGCGGATCCGCATTCTGCATCATGTGGGCGGTGCACAGAGGTGGGTTACCATGGCAACGCAGCACGTCTTGATGCTCAATTCAGATTTATTTCACTTCATTGTTTTTGCTGAGAGCCGATTCTCTTACTCACTAAATGTTGACAGCAACTTCTGTAGAGAAATCTGTTTAGATGTTCAGTCGGTGGGATTATGATGGGATGGAGTGACACAGATTTCATTCATAAATTTATTATCATAATTTTCAGCCATCGTTTACATCCTAATTTACCACATCCGGCCTTTTCTGGTGCAGAATTATGACACATTTCACATCAATGACGTAAAAGCTGAAGACTGCAGACGCTTAGAGAAAAATCAGATACGTGTCTGAATTCTCATTAGGAAGTGGCACAGACTGGATTTTGTTCGGGGTCATAGGTCATATATGAGTTTAGAGTCCCATGAATGTAGCCTATGTTGCTACGTATGAAGCTAACTGCCAGGTCATTGTGATGCAGGAACTCGTCCTCCTCTGATTAAGGATCTCCCTGAACCCATCGAGACGCTAATGACCCGCTGCTGGGACAAAGAGCCTAGTCAAAGGCCGTCTATGAGCGAGGTCCGGGACACCATGAGCAGCCTGATGAAGGTAAATATCTGCACAGCTCTCCTGCAGCTGCAGCATCCTTTAAATCAGAGCTGGGTAGAGCATCCAGGCAGCAAAACTTAGTTACTCGCAGTGAGTCAAGTATCCAGAGATTTTACTCAAGTAAGAGTAGCGGTACTTCATAATAAAGTTACTCAAGCAGAAGTAAAAATACTCTTAAAAGTAAATTTTTGCCCTGAAGTTACTCAGTTACTTCCCTCCTCTGATTACATGTTTGTGTGGTCCAGTACTTCCCAGGTTCTGATGAACCCCTCAATCTTCCTCACCAGTCTTCATCATCCAACAGAAGCGGCTCCTCATCCACAACGAGCACAGGTAACGATTTCACTGTATAATGTTCTGCTGTAAGTCCATAACAGCAGTACGGTATCATTAGGACGGAGCTACTGAGTGGGAAAAACGTTGCTGCTTATCGGCCCACGTTTGGAGTCACTTTAGACCCCAAGTGTCCAAAGTTTTTGTCACGTGGGACAAAATTTGTAGAGTCAAAAGTTGTTGCAGTCCAAAAAACCCAACTAAAGCTTTTCAAGTGAAAAAGTGGCCTGATATTTATCGTAGATACAAGACTTTAAAGGGATTTTTATGACCAGGTATTAGAAGAAAAGAAGTAAATTTCGGCCAAAAACTCATAAATTTTGTGATTAATCAAGTTTTTTTCTGTAGAAAATTTCTATTAAACTAAAAATTTCATTATTTCAAGGAAAAGTCTTCCTGATTTCTTTTTTTGGTAAAAATTTACTCCTTTCCTTTTTCTTCTTACAATGGCCCTAATACACTGTAGCAGATTTTCATGTTTGCTGCATTAAGATAAAGGCATGTAGTTTTCAGTTTATTTGGGTCACTTCGTCTCAAAATGTTTGCTATTTTTTGCTAAATTTAAGAAATAATAAAAGCAAAACTTGGCTTTTCAGTAAAAGTATTCCTGTTTTACCTTTTGTTAAAACTTGTTTATAAAAAGACATATACTTTGTGTTGTACTTTATATTTTCCTGTTTAATAAAATTATGTTTGTAGCAATTTTTATCTTGATTTCAAATTAAAAGTCTCCATCTGCATCTACGGGCCAAATGTGTAGAAATTTTTTAACTGCAGTTTGGGGCTGCACAAAATCAGTACAGGGGCCACAAATGGCCCCCGGGCCGCACTTTGGACACCCCTGGTTTAGACGTTTAGGTTTAACCCCCGCCTGCCCAGTCAGAATCCAGTTGGTAGTGGAAACGCTCTCCTGAATAAATTCCTTTCTGAACTTTTGAAGGAACTGAATCATATAAAATGTTTGTAGCTTTTGTTGTTGATTTAAATAAATATTTTAACGTTTTTACATCATTTTATTATATTATTCCCTCTTTAAAAACACACCTGTGGTGATTGTTATAACTCCTAAAAAGCTTCATCTCACAAAGCGATTTCCATTCAGCTCCTGCAGACTAGCAACGGCAGCAATTAGCAAACACCTGATTTAACAGCATATCTGCAAAATATTTTATACAAACTACTTCTCAGTCGTAAGAATGGTTGTAAACGGCTTCATGGAGGAGCATTGTGATGACGAGCAGAAGGAGCAGGAGCTTCTTAAAGAGAGAGGCCCAATTTCAAGGTGTTACATTATGATGTCAAATTTATTTTAAGTTATGTTTGATGTGTCATTTTTAAAACAACTGAAAGGTAAAATAGTTATTTAACTGTGGTATAAAATGGCTCCATAAATCTGGTAAAAATGTGATGCTAGCCCTTTAAATCGCTGACAGCTTGTCCAAAGAATGTTCAGTTGTTTTTGGTTATAAATATTTACATATTTGAGCAGAAATGTTCATGTTTTCTCTCAGATTAAACTAAAAACAGATGTTTCATCGAAACGGACCGCAGACCCAGCTGCCAGGGTCTCTGGTTCTGACTGAAACCCAATCCGACCTCCACCTGGAGAGTTTTATTCTGAGAAAACTGAGCTGAAATTTCAAGTTTAAAGTTTGTACGGATGAACTGAAGGAAGGAAAATCGTCTCTGTGTGTTTGTGAGGCTCAGCAGAATCTGGTTCTGTTTTCTGGTACTAATCGGTGATTCTGTGGGTTTTGTGTCCCGTCTTCAGGCTCGTGTGCCGATGGAACGATTCACAGCAATCGCAGCGACGACGCCAAACACAGATCTGCATCTGGCGGCGAGGAAACGCTGCAGAACACTGAGAACAGAATCCCGCTGCAGCCCAGAACTCCAAAGGTAACGGAAATAAAAAAAAAACAGACACTTCCCCCAGTTTCCATCAACTTTAGAATTGAAAATAAATTCGCTGAATGGAACCACGGTAATTTAAAAAAATCTCACATTTTTTGATAGATTTTTCAGCCGTATCAAATTAGATGGATTTCGCAAAACTGTACGCATCACAACATGCGTCACATGACCAAAATGATATAAAAATAGAGAGTATATTAAAGATTTGTTTTAGACCTCTCAGGTCTGGAAGAACCCAACATGGAGAACCAGCATCCAGCTTCACTGCACCACAAATATGGAACAAACTTTCAGAAAACTGCAGAATAGCCGAAACACTGAGTGCCTTTAAATCTAGACTAACAGCCCACCTGTTTAGAGTTGCATAATAAATGGAACATTAATCAACATTTTAATGTCTAAAGATGGAAAAATGTGAAGTTTACTGGTTTTCTCAGTTGTTTGTGCGTTTTTATGGTTTGAAGCTCTTTGAACTGCTTTGTTGCTGAACTATGCAAATAAACTCGATTGATTGTGAAATCAACAAAAAAGACGACAGGAAGTTGGAGGATGATGGTTTGTTTTTGTTTTTTGTTTGTGGTAAAACAAGTAGCTCCACCAGATTTATCGCAGCATCGCACAGTTCATAAAAAGTCAAAAATGCTGAATCAGTATCTGTTCTGTAAAATGGCCGACAGTTTCCTCAAAACGCCGCACATGTATAAGCAGCTTGTCGCTCTAACTCCTGCATAAGATGCTATCTATCTGATGGCTGATAGATGATGAATAAAATATGAATTTAATCTCATGTAACTGTTTACATCCATATTTTTATGGCGCAAACGAGCTTATTCACATGTGATTTTAGTTTAATTTCTTATTTAATGTAAACGCCACAGTTGCTCAGCTGTGCAGGGTTTAGCCAGTGATTTGTGAATATTAGTAACCGAGTCGCAGCTAATGTTCTGATTCTTTCCTCCAGGCTCGGTGGGCCGCTGTCTCCAGAACCTCCAGTTTGGAGAGTCAAAGCTCCGCACACTTCAGCAGCTCTGTCAGCACCTGCAGCCAATCAGAGCTGAGGATGACCATTAGCCCGACAGGTGAGGTTGACGTAGAGCTCCTCCTCCAGGTGGATCATCAGTGAACTAAGTTTTTTAACATAAACTTTGTGACTTTATTGTAACTATAACAGTCGTTTATTGTCATGTTAGTTAACTTTACTATTACTGTGTGTTACATTACTGTTAGCCGTAATTTGCATCTTTAGTTACTGTTATTTTTACAGTTATTTTTACTGTTACATAGCTATCGATGCTACTTTTTAAATCCAACTTTAAATGTTACTAACGTTACTTTTACTTTATGCTTCTTATTACTGACTTTCTTAATGTTACTTTGTGTTCAGGTACCGAGGGATCAGAAAGCCCGGTTCCCTCCGTCTACCTGAAATTGGACCATCAGTTACAGGTACGTTCACATCACTGGGTTGTCCTGGACTGTAGATTGCTTTCCATGTGTTCTCACTGTTGTTCACTGTGTTTTAAATGTAACAAAAGTGAAAAATGTCCCACTTGTTGGTGCATCAATGTCTGATTAACGAACAAAACTCTTCTTGGATTCTTGGTCTTCACCGTCTTCTTGTTGTGTTTTTCTCTCTTGTTTCAGCCTTTGGCTCCTTGTCCAAACTCCCATGAGTCCATGATGGTGTTTGAGCAGCACATACGAATGGCTCAGGATTATCTGAGAGTCCAATCCGAGATCGCACACCTTCTGAACAGGAAGTATGTTTCTCTCCACCTAATGGAGCGTTTTATATCTTCCTGCGACTTTAAAGTTTAGAAAAGTGTCATTAAGTCCATCTGAACTATCATTGTTGCAGTAAACTCATTTTTCAAGATGGCTGCCGTTTTCAGTCTTTCAAACCAATAATTGCCCTAAAATATTCCCCCATTTCATGATTTGGATTAACTTTGTCACATTATCCTGCTCGTACAATTTAAAGTAATAATATGTTGCAAAATCAGAAACTGAGGATCATCTTAATGGTTAGCGATAGCTTCTGCTAATTTTTCTATGTGTTTACGGGTTTAGCTTTCGCTTCGGCTAATAGTTTTATGTGCTTATTGGTTTAGCATTAGCTTCTGCTGGTTTTTTAATATGTTTAACTTTAACTTATGCTCATTTTTTACGGATTTAGTAGTTTAGTGTTAGCTTTAGCTAATAGTTTTCTGTGCTTAGTGGATTAGAATTAGCTTATGATAGTTTTTTAATAAGTTTAACTTTAGCTTCTTATAATTTTTCATGTGGTTAGCGGTTTAGCATTACCAGAGCTAAGATTGTTGTTTAGCAAAGCAGTGGTTAGTGAAGCTAACTTTTTGGTTAGCTGTGGAAAACTACTGCTATTCTCCATTACAAGCATGGTGACTATTTTGAAAATGGAAAAAGGAAACACAAGATCAAGAAAATCTAAAAGATTTTTATGTTTCAAAATATGTAGACTATGATTTAACATCATCTAGTTGCTTATTTTAATGCATAAATGTAGTTTCTATCAGAATTTTAGTGGCTATCTTGAAAAATCATGGCGGCCATCTTGATTTTTTTAGTGGCTAACATTGTTTTCTTTTCAAAAAAACAGGACCTTTGCTTGTATCTGCATGTGAAAGTATTTTGCTGAAACACCGTTATCTGCTGCACTAGTGTAAGAGTTTTTCCAACCAACCCGGTTCTGCTGGTTTCTGTTCAGAGAGGAGCTCATGGCGGAGCTGGAGCAGGAGCAGAAGGAGCAGCAGACCTCTTCACGCCTCATACAGGAACACAACAAGCTGCTGGAGGACAACAGCAGCCTGTCAGCCGTCTGCCGGGACCTGAGGAGCAGGCTGAGTCTGATCCAGAGTCAGAACCAGCCCTACAGCTGAGACCCAGCATGTTCCTGCCTCTGATTCTGCTCAGATGTAACGTATTGGGTCCAAACCTGCATCACCCTGGACCTGTTTCTTCAGCAGCTCACCAGCCGTCTGTAATGGAGCCGGTCCAGAGCGAAACTGATCCTGAGGTGAACAGATGAACTTCACAGTTAGATCTGAAGGAACTGATCATCCTCAGATCAGCTAAAGAACTACAGATCTAAAAGCTGGAGAAGTGTGAGCACTGATTTTACTAAAGTTCCCCCACTGAACTTCTTAAATTATCTACTTTTTGTATTTTTATACTTTTTATTTTTATTTTTATCCTGACTGCAAAGGAGAGAGAAAAAACCCTTTCCTTTACAAAATGTTGAACAATTGCTGTAACAAAATAAATTTTACACCAAACTTTATTTACATTGTGTAATTCTGTTTTAGACCAGCAGGTGTCACTCTTTCTTATGGAACATTTTAAAATTGATTCTGTCTCCAGTTTTCTCCTGGAGAAACAAAAACGTTTCAGTTTTCAGTCTGAAAGAGTTAAAATGTTCTTCTTCATGGGATCTTGGAGAAGTTTTTCAGAGAAAAGTTTGATGCTGGTTCTGATGGAGTTACAAAATGTGACGGTTCTGAGTAACTAGTTACATTTACTCGAGTAACTTTTTGGACAACTTTTTGTTCTGTAAGTGGTTTATACACTTTTTTTTTTTTTACTTTTACTTAAGTAATATTTTTATAAAGTATCCCTAATCTTACTAATTTCTGGATACTTTACCCACCAGAAGTAAGTTCGCTAAATGAATAACATGTATTAATAAAAACGCCAGATGCAGCAACAAACTGATGGTAGTGGTTTGTACACAAGTTTTGTTTTAATGTTTTATTTTGAGATCAAAATTATGCAGTAAATGGTTTATGTTGTACTACTTTACCCAGTTCTAATATTATAAATAAAACACAACTACATTAAGTTTTGGTTTCAGGCATTTTATATAGGAAAAACAGATTTGGATAAGTGTTTCTTTTGTCTAACTTTGTTTTTTGTAACTATTTTATGTTTCCCTTAAGAATACTGCACTTTGCACATACCTTTTATATAATTGTCTGTCTAAAGACATCTTTTAAATTCAATGTTCTGACAAGTTAGTCTTTTTATGAAATACTTCTTTAATTTTACTTTCTTGAACGCTACTTTTTAGCGTTCAAGAAAACGCTAAAATATGCACTACTTCAAAATATGTTGAAGTAGTGCAGGTTCTGCCTGGTTGTATTTATATTAAATGAACCTAATTTTTAATAGAACAATCACTTAAATCACTTCATACTGGAACCACAATCAATTTGCAATCAGATGTAACTTTCAGAATCAAATTTTGCATGTCACACATGCAGAGCGGGCTGCACACCACCAGGGGGTCCCCAAGAGCACCAAGCTGGAATGATGAAAATTAATTTTTAAAATAACATTGAATAAAAAATTTTCTCCTTATTGTTTTTATGGTTGGTACACAAATAATTGGTTAATTTGTTCCTAATTAATCTAAATAATTGTTTTTAGTTTTCTACTCCAGTTAAATTAAATCAATAGCCTTAATAACGCTAAGCTAATTACAAATGATAGCAGGAATGTTGCACACAGTAGCTTAGGAATAATGAAGCATTTGGTGTTGACTTGTTCCTATGGGGGGCCCCAAATTAAAATATACTTAGGGTCCCAAAAAGGCCCTGCACACATGATTTCATCTTGCAGGTTGTGAAACAAGAAGTTAAATTAGAAGGAAGCTAAGAGTTTTGATCAAAATTCAGTTGAGTTGCAGTGATCAGTCAGGGAAGATGGAAATACATGCGATCGATCGAAATGTTTCAATGGCAAGTACGCACAAATTTTTAAAACTTTGACTCGTTAAGTCTTCCTGGAGGGATGGGATTATACCACTTGGTCTACAATTCTTCCTTCCACTAAACTTTCTGTTAATATGTTTGGATACAGAAGCTCCATTAGCTTTAAGCTGTTATGGCCAAAGTTGGGTAGTAACTTATTATATTTACTCATTTAGATTGACTTAAGGAACTTTTTGGGGAAAAACAACCTTTAGGAGTATTTTTAATTTGTTGTACATTTTACTTTTACTTGTGTAATTTAAAAAAAAATTACACAAGAAAAAGAGAAGAAACGTTTCTTTTACTTGAGTAAAATTTCTGCTCTACACACTGCGAGCGACTTCACTGAATGAAGAACAAATTTATTTCAAACTAAAAAAAAACCTTGTAGTTTCTGCTAAAGTTTTATATTAAAGATTTGGAAAAAAATATATATTTTTGCCTGATTTATATTACAAAACGAGTTATTTCATTTTATCCTTAAAATATAAAAATGTCCACATAACTTTATGATTTGTTCCTTCTGATGATGTAATTTTTCAATATTAAGCAGTTTGTAACGCTTTTACTCTCACTCGAGTATTTTTTTGGACAGCTATTTTTTATTTTTTACTTTTACTTGATTAAAAGTATATTGAAGTTGTGCTACTCTTACTTGGGTACACTAATTCTGGTTATGCATTAATATTAATTCTTTTATTGATATTACAGAGATTTAATTGTAAAAAAAAACTTAAAACAAGCTTTTTTATTTACTCTGCTGTGATATGAGTGTGTGTGTGTGTGTGTGTGTGTGTGTGTGTGTAGTGCTGAGTGAGGAACGGGTGGGGGGGTTGTTATTGTGAATGAGGGAAACCATGACGTCATCGAACCGATGTCAACAAAGCAGCTCCTGAATCACAGAACGCGCTCCATGTCCACACTCAGACCCGGGTTCGGATCCATGCGGACCCGCAACGCTCGGTGACGGTCCAGCTCAGACCCCGGTTCGGCACCATGCGGACCCGTTGTGACCTGTGACGGGCCGTGGACGCGCAGGAGGAGCCGGTGAGTCTCCAGAAGCGGCCGCTGCGGCTGCATGCGTCCCAGTGAGGGTGTCTCCTCGGCGGTTCGGAGCCGCTGGGTGAGTCCGGTTGGAACTTGCGACCCAGCCGTGCGTGGGTGTGATTTACAAGCCTGACACGAGGCTGTGCACGCGCCTCCAGCCTCCGCGCACGGGAGCTGCGGGTCTTTGTGTTGGCGGGTTCACACGGTTGTTTTACTCCGCGGGGAGCAGGACAAAGGAAGCGGCCGCCGCTCCGCCCTCAGCCGGGGGAACAAAGCGCTGAGGGCCGGTGCAGCAGCCGCGGCGAGCCGCTGGAACCAGAACCAGCAGCTGCAGCTCTCAGAACCGCATCAGAACCGTAAAGCGTCTAATTTAAAGTCTGAGCGCCTGACAGCGTGCATGTGCCGCGCACACGCCTGGTTGTGCAGGATGAGCTCTTTGTTTTCCAGCTTCTCCTCGGAGCTGCGGGTGATTCTGCTAGTCATGAAAACAGCCAGGATGGATCCAGATCAGGGTCCAGGTGCTGGTCCAGATCCGGCAGAGCTGGTTCTGGATCCGAGCTGCTCGTGTTGCTGAGTTTGGACCCGTCAGAGCTGTAAAAAGATAATTACAGTGCGGTTGTTGTTTAGGATCGCTCTGTTCTTTTGTAGACTATAAATTCCTTCAGAATGAAACTTGGAAAGTTTAAATAATGATGGACCAAAAACTTATTTGTGAAGCAGATGGTAGAGTATTTGTTAATAAAATCTGACAAGTGTGGCTTGCAGACATACTTACTTTTCCTGATGTTTTATTTAACCACCTTTGGCTTCAATTAGCTCCTGTCAGTTTTGTCAATTCA
>NW_015113084.1:138935-165184 GCF_001443285.1 Poecilia latipinna | reverse complement strand
CAATTCTCATTTGGATTCGGGCCTGAGCTTTGATTAGGACATTCTAACATGTGGATATGTAGTTTTATTCCACGTTCCTACTGAAGAAAAAGAACCAGAATTCCATGATACAACCACAATGTTTTACTGTGGAAACTGTGTTTTTTGTTGTTTTTATTGAGCCATTATTATATAGCCTAGCCTTTCAGGGCTGCAGGTAACATGTATAGCAGTAATCAATAATTTTTGATGATTAATTGATAAACCATATAAACAATTGGCACATTCTGGAGATTTATTTTATCACTTAAGCCTTTTTTTTTTTTTTGCAATGTAAGAAACATTAAAATATGCAGATTTTGAACCAAATAAAGCTAAAACTATGATATTAGGTAAGCTTTGGGTAGAATATATTTATAGAAAAAGTTTCTTTTTAAATCATAAATCCAATATATATATAATTTTTGCAACATTTTGGCTTAAATATGTGCCGAGTGTGTTTATTTCAGCATTATTTTTTTTTGCTGAAATGTGTATGTTGATTATTCAATCAACTACTTAATTAGTTGATTAATCAAATTAATCGAATTAATCATTCCAGTCCAAATACCTTCTTTAAATTTCCCCGCATCTTAATCCCTGTTCCTTGGTTTCATGATTAACTATAATGTATAATTTTTCATCCCATTCATATATAAGCACAACTTTGTGTTGTAACAAGAGAAAATGTAAAACAAAAAAATCTACTTTTTTACATTTTTGTTTAAAAAAAGTGAAATGCTGATGGGAACTGAAGCGGCTCTGAAAGTTGCTCATCATGACTGGAACAGTAAACGTCACTCTGATCCCTCCGGTTTTCCTTCCTGGATGTTAGCGAAGCAGAAGAAACGGTTTCAGAAGAGAGAACGATCACACAGAGACTGAAGATTCATGATCATAAACGTCTCAGAGTGTTTCAAAGAGAAACGGCAGAAACACAAATGGGCTGATTTCTGCTGTTTATCTGCTTCTTGGGTGATGCTTTAGTGTTGCAGTAAAACATCGGATTCTGATTTTTCGCTCTGATTTTTGTGTCGATGTTTCTGTTCTGCTGCGTCTGGAGAAGTTAATTGTATTTATTACAGTCAAACTAGTGGAACTGCAGGAATATCCAGGTTTTATTAACCTGTTACTTTTTCTGCCTGGAAAACACCACTAACCACAAACACCACTAACAGTTTGTGTTTGGATTTCGGTTTTGTTTTGATTCGGCTTCCAGCTCCTGTTTGACTGCTATTAGGGTTTTAATGTGTGACTCGGGTCACTTTGCTTTCCCTGAAACCTGAGGTGTCTGATCCAGTTTCTACTTCTTCAGCCGCCTGCAGGCCGGGTTTTCTGATCCGAGTCCATCCAACACCAAGGCGAAACTGAACCCAATGGTTCACTGCAAAAACACAAAATCTTACCAAGTAATTTTGGTTTAGTTTCTAGTACAAATGTTTTAGCACACTGAAAATAAAACAAAACATATTTACAAGTCACTTTGCAAAAAAGATATATGGGATTGTTTAAGTAAATAATTCCTTAATATTGATACATAAGTTTCAGTTCAATTGGTGATTATTTCACTTAAAAACAGAAAAATGTATTTAGTGAAATAATCTTATTTTTAATCAGTATTAAGCTCCTNTATGNTGCTGAAAAGATACTTATTTTAAGTGTACAAAGATATTTTCACTGGAAACTAGTTGGTATATTTTGTATTTTCGTAGTGTTGGCATTGATGGTTTCCAGCCTGGACAGACTGGTTCTTTCCATCTGAAGAGCAATATTAGAAATAAAAACTTCTCATCCTGCATCTGATTCAGCACTCGATGGTTTGCGTCATCAGATCCATACAGGAGAGGATGAGGAGGGATCGGCAGCCCTGGGGATGAAGGTTCTGGGTGACCTCAGAGTTCAGGTTTCCGGATCCCAGCGAGAAGCGTGTCTGCGAATAAAAGAGGAGACGATGATGTCACAGCAGGATGTTTATCAGGATCTCCTCTGGGATGTCTGCCGGTCATTTCTGGATCAGATTTACCAGCATCTTTCCCCGTTAATCTGCCTTTCTGCAGCGCTTCTGCTGGTTAAATAATCTGAGGATTTCACTGCTGCAAATGGAGAAAAATACGATAACCTGCTCTACGTTAACTGCAGGACGCAAGAAAAAGTATTGGTGGATGATATGGACTTAAAGTTTTATCACAATATTTTGTGGTAAAAGTGATAATATGACAGCGAGCATAGCCCCACAAATGCAAATACTGCTTTTGAAAAACATTCCTATTTGTAAGGTGAGATTTATATCACTAAACTGCACACAGTAACTGCATTAAGTCGTATTTATTGATACATAGGAAAAACAGTGAAGAAAATAGTAAAGCCAGCAATCCTGACAATATGGACAGTTTTGGATAAATATTGTCTCAGTAAATTTAAATTAATGATGTTCATTAAAAAAACTAACAATATAGCTACAAAATGTGTTTTTACTGTTTTCTCCACTATCTGTATTAAGAAATTGTCATTAAGTATCAGTAAATTTGAAAATTTAATTAAATCCAGTACAGTTTAGTGATATAAATTTAGCTTTTTAAGTACAGTATGTGAACATGTGTTGCAAATTCCATACAGTACTGCAAAAAAGTACAATAAAAACCTTATATATAAGTATTTTTGGTCTGATTTGTAGCACAAATACCTGAGTAATCTTGACAAACTAACTTAGAAGTAACTTTTCAATAAGAGGAATTTTTTTAGTTAAAATTCCTCAAACTGAAAAGGTTTTAGTTCCACTGGTAGATTATGTCATTTATATTAAGACATTTTCCATGTTATAAGTGAAACAATGTGCCAGAGGAACTAGAACTGGGTTGCTAGGTGACCGGCGGGGCTTGGGTTGCTAGGTAACGGCTCTATGACCGTTATTGACTCTAATCAAGCTCATATCTTTCTGAAAAGTTATTTATAAGTTAGCTTTGTCTTATTTTCTTATTTCAACTGTACTAAGACATTTGCACCAGAAACTACTTTTGTGTTTTGAGTTACTTATAATAAAATTTTAAGTACATATCACCCGGTTATGGTGGTCTTAAACACGCTGTAATTTATTTTATTCATTACAGGAACAGTGCATGTTAACATTTCTGTCAATATGCCAGAGTTAACTAGAAGCACAATGAAGCAGGATTCAGCCGGTTGCAGCAGAATATTGCTGGATGTGTCTGGATGTAGAGTAGATCTTAATTGACTAGAATGTATCAGGGATGGGAAGGAACAGGATGCAGCACATTAGAGCAACATAGAGCTGAATGGAGGAAGATGACGTGAAGTGCAATTCGGGAGGATGGTGAGGATGTTTTAAAAAAGCGGTATTATTTATTTTCCAGGCAAATGGTGGCAATTTACAGCACAATCAAGTAACTTCAGTTGTTTTAAAACTGCTATATATATGAACAAATGTAGATGTTGTAATTGGGGCTCTGTCTCTTTAAGAAAGTCCTGCTCTTTCCAACACCCCGCCTTCAGGAAATTATCTCATCACTACTCCCCTATTAACTGTTTCACAATGTTTTTTCCAGCATTCACTGCAAAAACACAAAATCTTATCAAGTAATTTTGGTCAAATTTCCAGCACAAATATTTTAGTACATTTGAAATAAGATAAAACTAACTTAGAAGTAACTTTTCAACAAGAAATATGAGCTTTTTAAAAGTAAATAATTCTTTAATATTCATGTAAAATGTACTTGTCCCATTGGCAGATTATTTCACTTATAACACAGGAGAAATGTTTTTCTTTCAGTGAAATAATCTGCCAGTGGAACTGGTACTTTTTCATCAATATTATTGAATTATTGACTGAAAACTAGCTCCTATTTTTTGCTGAAAAGTTTCTTGTAAGTTAATTTTGGCTTATTTCAAATGTACTAAAATATTTGGTCTAGAAATTAGAACAAAACTACTTGGTAATATTTTATGGTTTTGCGATGTTGCACGGAGAAATAGCTTGTGTAATGAGCTCAGCTGATGTGCAGTTCAAACAGATGTTTGCTAATTGCTGCTGAAGGAGCTGATTTTGGGAAAGTCGAAGGCGGGGCTTGGTCCATCCAGGCGTTTTCCGCAGCTGAATGGTTGCCATGGAGATTAAAGGATTTCTCAAACATGTGTGAAAGAATTAAGGCAACGCTCCAGGTGTGTTTTTGATGATGGAATAAGAAGGTTACATTATGCTGCCATTTTAAATTAAAGTCCTGAACGAAAACAGAAATAACAACAGTCAGTCCTGAGAGGTCACTCCTCCTCTAACCCGCCGTGTGATTGGACGAAAAGGAGCGGAGACAGATTGCAAAACACAAGATCAGGATGGAAACGTGACGCGTAGCTGTTCTGGTGATCCTCACGGACGCAGCAGATAATCTAAGCAAATGATGATGATGATGATGATGGTCAGTATGTGGATTCACAGTGAGCCTTCAGAGGTGGGCTGCTTCAGCAGGTCTGACTCAGCACAAAGCTCACACACCTACACACACACACACACACACACACACACACACACACACACACACACACACACACACACACACACACACAGACTGCACACTCAGCTGTCTGGAGGGAGGATTTATGAACGGCTGAATCACAAAGAAGCAGCTCTGCCTGCAGTCTGTGTGCACGGCTGCCGCTCTCTTTAAAGCTCAACTTTAGATCTACAACTGCGTGCTTTAGGGTTGAAACGATAAATCGATTTTTTTTTAAATAATCGTCAACTAATTTAGAAATCAATTAATCTAAATGGAGACTCAAAACGGGCCGTTTGCTGAGAGAACAACACAATCAGAGCAGAAATTAAACCAAAACTGTACAAAATATTTAAACATTTTGTAATTAGGATAAAAAAATATTTTTTTATCTGGAAATATGTTTTACCCAGAACTTTTCATAATTTTAGCTTCACCTGGTTCAAATCCTGTAAACAAATCTTCTGTTCATCTATCCTATTATTAAATAGTTAGTCCAAAAAATGATCAGATCAATTGAACAGGAAGGTCTGAGCTTTTCACATGTTGGTCTCTTGCTACAAATCATCAATAATACAGTAAAGAATTATTGTGTTATTGCATTTAATAGGCAATAAAATGTTTAAGTTTTTATTTAAAAAGGAATTAAATTATTTATTTGCATATTTTAATGTTTCTAATATTATAATACATAATATAACGGACAAAAGAAAAATCAGAATGTTTATCCGATTAAATGATTAATCGTCAAAGTAATGTATGGAATCGATAGAATTACTAAAATAATTGTTAAAGATAAATCAGGCAAATGTGAATTATTTTAATTTGTCATATGATTAATTGATTATTGATTATAGCAAGATACAGAGGAATGCAGCAGGATTTTTCACAGTGCAGTATAATGTAATATCGAGCAGCTATTACTGCAAAAACACAAAATCATACCAAGGATTTTTATTTTAGTGCAAATACCCTAGTACATTTGAAATAAGACAAAACTAACTTCAAACAAACTTTTCATCAAGAAGTAAATTTTTCTTCAGTTTCAGTTAAAGAAATTTGCCAGTGGACCAGTACTTAAAAAAAAAAAAAATCAGTATTAAATTATTTACTTAGTTCTATATCTTTATAAAATGTTACTTAAGTTAGTTTGTTTCATTTCAAGTGTACTAGGATATTTGCTCAAGAAACTAGACAAAATGCTTGGCAAGACCTTGTGTTTTTACAATGTAGGAGGTGTTAGGATATAAACAGAGAGCAGAATGATGAAGCTGGATGTAGTCAGAAACAGAAAGGAGCAGCTGAATGCAAATGAGTGCAGGAAGGTGTAGCAGGATGCAGCTGGAGGTATTTTCTCACAGTGAGATGCAACAAAATGAAGGGATATGCAGCAGGCTGCAGTGGCCTGATGTTGACATGAGCCTGGTGCAATAAGCAATAAATCAATTAATTGCATGATAAATTAAGATGAGCGCAGTGATTTCCATTTGCATGATTGTTTTACTTGTGTCTCTGTTTTTCTACCAAAGTCTAAATGACAGAAGGGTTCAGTCTGGTGCTTTGATCTCAACGAGTCCCGGTTTTAATGGGTAATTTTGTTGACAGATTTCATCATCCATTTTATTTTTGTTGTTTTATTTATTTTGGATATTCAAAACGTCGTCCAGATCCAGACTGCAAAAACACACAATTTTATCAAGTATTATGGTGAAAATATCTTAGTACACTTTAAATAACACAAACTAACTTAAAATGATCTTTTCAGTAAGATATAGAGGATTGTTTTAAGTAGTTTCTTAATATTTAAGAAAAAGTACTTGTTCCATTGACAAATAAATTAACTTATAACATGAGAAAAATATGTCTTGTTATAAGTGAAATAATCTGCCAATGGATCCATTACGTTTTCATCAATATTAAAGAATTATTTACGCATAACAAGCCTCTATATCTTGCAAAAAGTTATTTGTATATTAGTTTTGTTTTATTTCAAGTGTCCTAAAATATTTGTTGTTTTTGCAGTGCAGTGTTAAATGTTCATTCGAAATTAAAGCTAATTGAGTTTTGAGAGGGTGTACTTGTATTTTTATCCCATTATGACTGCTTGAAAATGATCTCAAACCAACAACATTATTGTTTATTGCAATAATTTCTGGGACAGTTTATCATCCAGAAAAATGTACTTTGTGACAGACCTACTTTAGCATGTGATTTTCACACCACAGATTTGTTCTGTCTGTTTGTATCTGATGGCTTTCTGAACAGGGAACAAGACGTTTAGATGTGCTACAACCTGAACTGAGTTGTATCTGAATTTGTGTATTGATTGATAATAAATTGATAACTCCTTCTGCATGCAGTTTGTGCAGGGTGTCAGAGGAAGTGATGTCGGAGCAGCAGCATGACGGTGAGGCGTCAGCGCCGGTGTACGTGTACGAATCCAAGGTGCACTGTGCCAACGTGCTGCTGAGCCTGGAGGAACAGCGGCGGCGGGGGCTCCTCTGTGATGTCACGGTGCTGGTGGAGGGCAGGGAGGTCCGGGCCCACCGGGCCGTCCTGGCTGCCAGCAGCAGCTACTTCCTGCAGGTCCTGCTGGGACACAGCGAGTCTACAGGCAGCGCAGAACCCATCATCAGCCTGCCAGACAAGGTAAAGGGCAAAATGACAGGACGGAGAGATGATGCTTTGCTTCCTTTTGTGAAGTTTTTAGCAAGCAGAGCTAAACCAAAGCAACAGACAGTCTGAACTCCGTCTGTCCAGTCGTGTTAAAGTGGAGCTCTGTTCCTGTTTCATGATCTTATTGTTCTGCTGTGAAGCCTGAAGGGTTGCTGATGTGAGCACAAACCACACAGATGGACAAAGATGATGCTGACAACAGTGAAGGAGGAGGAAGCTGAGGATGATGAAGGTTGAAAGAGACCGAATCATTCAGGACACAAAAGATAAACACAGCAGGAAGAGGAAAACATGGCGAATATTTGATTTTTCTGAAAGCACCTCCTTTTATTTTTCAACTATTTATACCTTACAGTGCCTTTTTGCATTCCTACAACATAAAACATGAGGACAGTTAGCAAGATTTTAAGTAATAGATCAATTTAGGGACACAAATTATTGATTAAGGTTATCTAAAGTTGATTGAGCTAGTGATTAATTGATAAATAAACATTTTATTAAAGAGTTTTCTCTTGTAGACTCAACCGTTTTTCCTTAACATACATGGCTAAATTTATCATATGTTGAATTTCAGGAAAACATTAAATTATTATAATTAAATGTCCTCTTTCTGTCATAACATCCACGCCTTCGTAGCAAATCAGATTTTTGGTTGAGAAGTTGATTCTGCTCCTCCATCATGCAGCGTCATTAAGGTAAAATAGTTGCGTGTTTATTTCAAAACAGAATCACATAAAGCGCATTTTGCGTCCAATACTGTTTTGACGGGTTCCTTTTTCCATTCTGGTATGGCCATCATCTTTCTGTCAATCCGCTTATTGATGACCAGTGGCGCCCTCTGCTGGATGGCGGCCAAACTACAACACTAAAAGAATATCGAATCAGACATTATTAATTCACTCGATTCATTTTAATCTAATAAACCATTAATCGACAGTTAATCGTAAGTAAGTTACTTTTTGCATCACTGGACCAATATATGCCTTATAGATAACAGATGTATTTATTTTTTTGCAGGTGACGGCTAATGGTTTCGCTCCGCTGCTCCAGTTTGCCTACACTGCCAAGCTGGTGTTAAGTCGTGAAAACATCCATGAGGTCATTCTGTGTGCCGAGCTCCTTGGTGTGCACAACTTGGAGGATTCCTGCTTCCAGTTTCTTCAGGCTCAGTTGGAGAGTGATGGACAGCACTCCAGAAATTGCAAGGTGCAATACGATGAAGAAGACACCGTCTTTTCCCAAGACCTTTCCTTTGATAGTGGTTCGGAGACAAAGAAGGAAAGCTCTCTAATAGCTGATGCTGCTTCCCCTCATGAAGATCTTCCACAAAGTCCGAAATCCTGGAAGTACCAGCACCAGGTTTGCGACGACAAGCACAATGGATTAGGTCAACAGACCATTCCCACTCCAACCAGTTCAGAGTCGACAGACTCCTGTGCTGCTCCCCAGACCCTTCTCAACCCCTCCAGGATTAAAGAGGAGCCCTTTGACGAATCAGGACACGAGAGGAACGGCTTCAACGCAGAATTTGGTACTGAAGAGGTTCTGGAGATGGAGCTGGAGGTGGAGGGAGTTCCAGTTGCAGATAAGCCGTCTGCAGACGGGGAATTGGCCTCGTCCTGCCTGCGTTCATACCTCCAGCGAGGCGGTCTAGATCTTGGCACCATGACTGGCAGCACCATTCAGCAGCTTCTCTCCAACCATCTGTCCATCAGCCACTACAGAGAGCTGCTCAAAGACAGGCAGAGGAGTAAGATGGACTCTGTAAGCCAATCCAACCTCAACAGCGTCAATGATGGAGACATGCAGCAATCCAAGACGTCTTCTTCTCGGTATGAAGGAGAGCCAGACAGACGTACCGTCATTTTCTCCTCTGCAGCTGGTGAGCAACCTCCATTGTCCAACAGAGAGAAAACCTCAACCATGGAGCAAGTGGAGACTTCGTCACCTCACCTGACATGCCTCACCAGCTCTCCTGTCTCCATCAAGACATTAGCTGCCTCTCCTGTTCCATCCGAACCCCAAACTCAGACTCCCAGCTCCCACTGCTCGTATCCAGATGACATAGCTACTGTTAGCTCGCCGTCCAGCCTGGCTTTTGACCTCTCCTCTGCCCCACATGTCGGTTCAGTCTCGGCTCTTCCTCGTTGTCTGGTCGGAGTGGTGGAAGCCCGGACGCCACTCAGAAGTGAGGTCGTCTTCAGCCAAGGCCACATCAAGATCAAAAGTGAGCAGGAGTTTGGTACCAGTGGAGGAAACTCCAGCGATGAGTCCGAATCATTCTCAGAAGGCGACAGTGAAGGTGGATCCAGAGTCTCTGGCCCTGAGGTTAGTAGTTAGCTTCTTTCTGTTTGCTCATTAAGATCACACTTCAGAAGACCGACTGCATTGTGTTCATTGTGCACCATGGAGGCTAAAAAGCTGCCAAAAGATGGCGCTGCTGCTGTTCTTAGTTTTCACAGTTTTTGTTTTTCCAGAAAATAAACATACAAACAAAAAATAAACCTCTACAAAGTCCATACTTTTAGAATCCAGTAACTTCAATGTAAGTAAATGTCTTTAATATTGTGGTTTTGAGAAACTGGACTAAGTCAAAAATAAGGTTTTTCCAATAAGTCTGGTAATGCTCAGATATCCATTCTTTTCTTCTGCCTTGACTATTAACAATATTAATTCATTTAGTATGCATTTTTGCATTGTGTTATACACATCCGTGAATTATGTTGTACGCTTACAAATCTTATTGTACGCTTTGGAAATCTTTCTCAGACTAATTTAGTGGTTGAAGACTGTAGATGATCAGTAGATGCGGACAGGATTTGATTAGTCTGATACTGACACCTGCTGGCTGTTGCCCCGCATTACACTCACCTGCCTTCATGAGGCGGATTCCCTCCGATTCTTGTTCTTGTTTAAGGTCAGAGTTTCTCCGCCCTGGTTCTTACTGCGACGGAGAATTAGGACTATACTAAGAAGAAATAATAATAAAAAAAATATATATATAAGATTACGAGAATAAAGTCAAAATATTATGGAATTTGGACGAAATAGTATGAGAATAAAATATTTCAAGAATAAAGTCGAAATATTTATTTATTCCGATTCTACTTCATTCTCGTAATATTATGACTAATGTGTTAATAATACTTATTCTTGTGATATTTGGACTTTAGTCTCGTAATTATATTACTTTTTTTTACACTCTGTTGTAGTTTACACCCTTCTCTGCTACATGTTCTTGTTGAACTTAAGCTGAAGAGCTAATTTTATAACATTTATTTCTGTCAGATATTTTTGGTGCAAAAACGCGTCAAAAAATTGTTGGTCGGTGGATACTGATAGTTATCATTAAAGATGTTAATGTGGTTTAAATCTGCAGTTTTTATCATGAATTAAACCTTTATGCCATCAGACCAGACCTGATCAGATTGAACTCCTCGGTTCTTTCAGGTGAAGCTGCCGTTTCCTGTGGATCAGATCTCCAACCTGCCTCGCAACGACTTCCAGGTCCTCATCAAGATGCACAAACTGACCTCAGAACAGCTGGAGTTCATCCATGACATCCGCAGGCGCAGCAAAAACCGCATCGCTGCTCAGCGCTGCCGCAAGAGGAAGCTGGACTGCATTCAGAACCTGGAGACGGAGATCCGAAAACTGGTACGGGCTTAAAACACACACACGTAGCATAAAGTTACCCCAACAACCCAGAATCTACATAGTAAAGATGATGAACTTCTGAGTACTTCTAACAACAAAGGCTGAGCTAGGGCTGAAACAATTAATCATGACGGAACTATTATTTAAATAATTGTCAATTAATGTAGTAATGGTTAATCGTTAAATGAAATACCATTTGCTTAAAAAGTGTACAAAAGAATTATTTTTTTAGCTGCAGATGCATCCTTTGCTACAAATAATCAAAAATCACTAAAGGAATACTATATTATTGCATTTTAGTTAATACAATATATATTTTCTTATTTAAAAAAAAAAAAAATATATTTTTATTTGCATTTTTAAATATTTTTCCAATATTGTGTAAAAAAGAAGCTTAAATGTAGAAATTGCAGAATGTACCAAGTTTCTTTTAACTGATTTATTGTTGGAATAATCAATAGATTAATTGATAAAATAGTTGGCTGCAGCCCTATAAAGCAGCTTTTGCTATCAAATTATTAATCGATTAATCAAAAAAAAAAAAAAAAAGTCAGCACATTAGTCCTGTACTGTATTGATGTTAAGTGAAAGGGCCTAGCTTAGAAGTATGTTTTTAGTTTCAGGTGCATCCTTTGCTACAAATGATAATGATTTTATGCAATAAGATGTTTATTTTCTTGTTTGAATTGAGTCCTTTGACTTATTTGGATATTTTAATGTAAAGGATTAAATAAAAAAAGAAGAAATTGTCAATTTGTTTTATCTGATTAATCCATTAATCGTCAGAATAATTATTCTGTAACTAAAGTAATCGTTAGTTGGAGTTGAATTCTCAGTTTGTTTCTTTGTGCTGATTTTGAGATTTGACCCAGTTGTGTGTTTTCTGGATGCAGGTGTCAGAGAAGGAGAAGCTGCTGAGTGAGAGGAACCAGCTGCAGGTCTGCATGTCCGAGCTCTGGCAGAACCTCTCCTTCCTCTCGCAGCAGGTGTGCAGAGAGGTCCAAACCAACCAGACTCCGCCCGAATCCGCCACCATCGATCTCACCTCAGATCCTCCGGACCAGGACCATGTGAAACCCGGATCCGGCATGGTTGGAGAGAACTCTGAGGAGCTGGAGAGCAGGCGGAAAGTCCAGAACGTGTTCGGTCGGAAGGAGCAGAACTCAGACGACCCGGTGGTTCTGGTATCCAGTGAGGAATTGTGTAGCCCCACAGTGACAGTGGATTTCTGTCAGGAGATGACGGTGAAGTGCACAACGGAAGAGCCGGACACACAGGACTCGTCTTGAGCAGATCCGGTTTGTTTATCTGTCTGACACACCTGTGATCTCATCAGTACTAACGGTGGTGGGCTTTTTTTATTATTATTATTTGGACAGGTGAGAACGTGCAAGTCGGCAGCTTGTTTCTTATTTTTAAACGATCCATTTTCCGGTTTATCTCGGTTTTTTCTCAGGAAATGTACAAACTGTTCAGTTTTCTCCTCCTCAGCTTCTCTTTAAGTATAACAAAAATAAGTGTAATCGGTTTAACCTGAGGGCCAAACCAGATTCTATAAAGGTGAGGAAGCCTCAGAGCTGCATGTAGGTCTAAAAGAGAAAACCAGTTTAAAACCAGTGAGAGCGGGTGTTTACAAAACGATTCAACTTTGACCAGCTGGCGTCTGTCAAAGAGGTTCCAGCTGTTGGTGAAGCTGTTTTCTTTGAGAACATGTAAGTACTGACATATACGCTGCAAAAATACAACATTTTACCGGGTATTTTAGTCTAGTTATATAAAACTAATTAATATATTTTCAGCAGGAAATAGGTAAATAATTCCTTGAAGTTGATGAAAAAATTCTAGTTTCACTGGTAGATTATTTCACTTATAACAATACATTTCCCCCATGTTAAGCGTTAAATAATCTGCCAGTGGAAATAGTACTTTTTTTCCATCAACATTAAGGAATTATTTACCTAAACAAACTCTTGTTTCTTGATGAAAAGTTACTTGTAAGTTAGTTTTGTCTTGCATGAGGAGCTAGACAAAAAAAATCTTGGTAAGATTTTGTGTTTTTGCAGTGATATTAACACAATAGATTAAATCAAATTCTATCTACTTCCATTTTGTAAACCGATCAAAAATCAGTTTACTTTTCATTATTGTTAAATATTTTCATGAATTATAGAGTTTGAAAATGCGAATTTTGGCCTGTAACTTCATGCCAATTTAGACCAAAAGGTTCTTACAAAATATGCTACTTTAAACTCTTGGGTGACCTTCTGTTGGTAGATATTATTATTATTAAGGTGATATTTAAAAAAGTCCCTACAGTAGATTATATATAATCTAAAAAGGCTGTTTGAACTGAGACTATGTCCCTTGAACAGTGTACAAACAACTGAGATGACCCTCACCTAACCAAAAATCACCTCATCAAACTTAAGTTCTCATCGCCTCATATGGAGCTAATTCAGCACCAACAAACAAAACAAAAACAATAAATCTGTAAAATCAGAAGAGTAATGTGAAAATATGTCGCAAAAGTGCAACTCACATATTAAAAGATTCAACAGCAGAACAACATTAAGTCATCTTGGAGACTGTTCTTCGACCAGACGAGAACAAAGTAGCGATGTTTGAAGGTAGCGACAAAAATCAGCAAAATCATCACAATTCTTCACACACCAGCTGTTTAGCACGGCGGTGGAGGTCGGATGACACCTTCTAGTCACTTAATCTGGAAGCTAAATCTTGGTTCAAGCTAGATCTGAAGCGTTAACACCAGTCAGCTAATCTACAAGAATACGCCTGATACACAGTGTTGCCATGGCAACATCTGTGGGTCGGCCCTAGCAACTCACCTCTACTTAGTCGGTTTACATTCCGGCTCGGTGTTTTCAGTATTAACAACTAAAGTTCACTCTCATCTGTTCAGTATGAAAATCAATGTGTGCATCACAGCGGTTAAATTGTTTTACAAACTGCCGCAGTTCATTGGGACTTCCTGGAAAATGGGGGTTACCTCGAAACGGCCAGAGTGGCGTTTCAACAACAGAAAGACTTGGATGAAAAATCAAGTTTTTTTTTTCTGTTTAGTGAAGCAGTTGTTTTCGTAGCTTGATCGGACATGAAAATCAATCCTCTAAATGAAATAATTTGATTTCTGAACCCTCTGATCATCAAGCACGTCCTGTTTTTTTTAGACACTCACTGCTGCCCCCTGCTGGAAACAACATTACACATATATTTTCATATCGTCAACTTCCTAAAAAAAGTCATCTTTTGCCAAGTGATTTGTATATATAATTATATATAAAATCTAAATCATCTTTTGGCAAAAAAAAAGAGATGGTGATTTTTTTTCTCTCTCTCTTTTTTTTCAAATCACTTCTGGCAAAAAATGACTTGGGTCATATATTTTGGGAAGGTGACACAATTTAATCCAATTTATAAGGAAATATCAATGCAGAATAAGATTCAACCAGACCCAAAATGCATGGATGGATTTGTGTTTTTACTTGTTTCATTTTAACGTGTCTATTAGGGTTTTACTAATGTGTTTTTAAGATTTGATAGTTAAGCTGCAGTTTAATATTCTGATTGAAAAAAGTTTCCCGTTTCTGGGAAAACACCAGGCATCAAAAACACAACCAATACCTTGATGATAAGCTCAGATATTTGAGTTTTGCAGGAACTCTCCTTGTTTTCACAGCCAGAATTTATGTAAATATCTGTAGAAAGAAGATTTGCGTAGTGCAGGTTGGATTTGTTAGGATTAGGATTAACTCATTCAGGATTTTAGATATATTCTTTCACCAGACTAGATGTTTCTGTTTCTGCTCCCAGTTTCTGTAGCAGCTGCTAAAATAAAACCCAAACGCCTAGCTCTTCGTGTCGGTGCAACTTTAAAATTCACATATCATGTAAATTTGTCAAACCTCTGATCAATTTGTTCTGACACACCAGTTTGTCTAATGGTGGATGGTTTGAAGCCAGAGCTCTAAATAAACACTGTGGCACAGTATTGATCGTTGGGATGCCAAATTCATGTGTTGAAAAGTCGATGCAGGAGCACGTGGCTGCACAGAGTGCTGCTGCTGTTTGATTCAGCCTCCAACGTGTTGCAGCGCTGCAGTTGGCCTCCTGCTGTCCACAGTGGGGTCACAGGGTCACTGTGGACACCACCCACAGCTGGAGATGTTTACCACAGTGGGAGATGTGATCAATTTGAAGCTGCTGTATTCATCCTGATTTATGTATTTGGGTTCTTTGTGGATCAAATTCCTGCTAATCTGGATTTATTTATTTGTTTGGTTGTAATATTTGACCTCCTACATCCCTGACTATTACACAATGACATATTAGGGCCTTTGCAAATAGAAAAAAAATAAATACATTTCTGCCAAAACCTTCAAATATTTTTAAATTGAAATCAGAAATTTTCTGGAAAAAATGCTTGGAAATGCCCAATCTTGAAAAGTTGAAAGTTTGCTAGAAGAAACATAGAGAAATGTTGAGATTAATCTGGGAAATTTTCTAGAAAAATCCAGAAAATTTCTGAGCTCCAAAATGTAAAAATGTTCCAGAAAAACTCACATTTTCAGATTAATTGCAGAAATTTTCTAGAAAAACAAACTTGGAAATTTCTGAGCTCCAAAAATTGAAAATTTGCGAGAAAAAAGAGATTTTTTTTTAGATTAATCTAGAAATTTTTCTAGAAAATACTTGGAAATTTCAGAATTTCAGAAGTAAATTTTCTTTGACTATTTCAGATAATCTAAAAAATTCTGAGTTTTTCCTTGCAAATGTTCAACTTTTGAAACTTAACATTTCCAAGATTTGTTTTTTGGCAGTAATTTACTACTCCTTTCTGTCTGTAATCGCCCTAATACACGTCTTTCTCCTTTTTTTCTTATGTAACATATAATTCAGACTAAATTCTGTTTATTTATTCTAAAATATACAATGTTTTGATGACTTTTTCAGAAAAAAAACTAAAGTCCTTGTTCAGTCATCTGATCAAACAACTTTGCATATAGGATGTTGAAAATGGGCTTAAAATCGGCCCAAATGTCATTATTGGCAAGTTAAATAATAACCGTGACGTAGCAGCCTATACAGGTTTGGCACTGAGCATCTCTGGGTAAAAAGCGGAACCCATATGAGTCCTAAATACGTTTTGCAATCTGGACTACTTTCCATAACGCCTATTGAAGACCCAGGGTATCTTGTATAGATACTGTTTGGTATCTTCCATAAGATACCAAACAGGTGTTGCCAAAATAAGTTGCATATAATCAACCCACATGGAATCTGAGCAAAATCCACTTAGGTCCTACATAAACATGTTGGCTAGTTATTTTTCTTGCTTCAGGAGGAGTTTCTAAAATTAAATTATGCCAGTTTACATTCTGACTTTACTCCGTAAACGTGGCAAAACAAACTGGATTTCTGGATTGAAATGCAGCTCGGTTATTGAGTTGAACATTCTGCAGCAGAATCGTGGTTCAGGAGAACTTTTGGGACATTTGGACTTGATAATGTCGTGTTACACGCCCGAAGCACGTAACACCAGATAAAAAACTAAACTAGAAGAATCCATGTTTGGATTTTCAGCATTCCTCCTTTGCGACAGACTCTGTGTTTCTAACTTTTTACTCTGCGTACTTCTTTGTAGGTTTTGTGGACCATTTTTACCTGTTTTGTGTAACTGTTAACCGATGACTGTTATTTGCAGTTTTTTCTTTTTAAGTCTCTGAATGAGGTTTCTCTGGTTTTTGTAAAAACTGAACAACATGTCACATCCCATTTATTTGATAAGAAAAAAAAGGTCTGACAGGAACAAAAAAAACAGTTTTTGTAGAGAAATAAAAGCATGAGGACTGTTGATGGTGTGTTCTGGTTAAATATGTTCAAGTGGTTCTGTTTGTGTTTTAAATCTGAATGAGCTGAAGGGGTTTTTATATAAATGACTTTACACAGACTGAATCTGTCCTTGACGTAAAAACTCAGAGTTACAGAATCAAGCAGCTCCTCTTTAAGCCCGATCCTGTTGCCAGTGAAACACTCCGGCAGACTTTGCAAGGTGCATTGAATCATCCGCTGCCTCATCATGGCCGATCCTGGCCGCATGTGACTCGCTCGAAGAATCGATGGATCGCTGATACAGTTTGTCTCCAGCTGCTGTAACTCAGCCTCGTCTCTTCACTTCTTCATGATTGAGGAAATATCCAGAAACATGCTCTGAAAGAGGCAGACACATTGGATGTTACAGCACACCAGCAGACTTATCAGATCACTTTCTGGTAAGCGTGTTACGGGACTAATTAATGCATGGAGTAGATTGTCTGACTGGCGGCAGGATAATGATTTTTCCAATATAGAGTCACATATACAACACAGGGAGACAAGCAGGGGTCACTTAAAATGCTTATTCAACAACTGGACCTTTTCAAGAAGTTGTGTTTACAACCACCTGCCTCATTGTCCATCATCAAGGAAACCAAGATTTTCCTTTATTCATCTTCTTCTAGAAGATCCTAGAAGTTCCCAAGCAAGACTAGAAAGATACTTGATTCTTGCAAAGAAATCAACAGAGAAAGTTTGTTTCATCCACTTGCATCTATTGACCTTTTGCATGTGACGTCACTCTTTTTGAAACTCGGCTCGCTCCGCCATGATGGACGTCAAAACAACCGATGCGCTCCTGTAAAGCCTGTAAAAAAACGTACATCTGGTAACCTAATATCGCTTTTATTTAGTTGATTTCACAGTAAAAATAGTCACAGGATGCTGTGCGGTCGGCTGCACAAACAGACAAGGATAAGAACCAAATTTGGCATTTTATTGTCTAATTTTTAATGAGGAAAGATAAATGGCGATGGATAGCAGCCGACAATCATAATGATTAGCAGCCTTTGGTGTAACCGCGGAATTACAGCGAACACTTTTTACAAGGTAACAAGATTAAAATACCGCCGTCTATGAGCCCCAACCAGGTGTGTTGCATTCAAAGACAAATTAGATTGACTCAAACAAGTAGAAGCCACAAATAAAGTAGCAAAAACAACTTGGGAAAACAACTTCAGTCACTCAGTTCGATACTCCCGATCCTCACTAAGGACATCTGTCATGGTGTTGGAAGTGAATGATTAAGTGACATAGCTGCAAAGGGTCAATAGTCTAGTAGTTCTTTCAGGCAGTATCTGTAGGGGAAGGTTGGAATATAGATGGACGAGCGGAAATTTAATGTATGAAGCCCCAAGCTGCCTATATGCTTCTCCTGCTCCATCCCACCATCACTAAGGCACAAGAGAACAAGACATTTGAATTCTTCTGATTGAAGCAGACTAACATCTGATTTTCTTCCCAGTTTTCAACTTTTTCTGTTTGAGAACTGTCTCCTCAGACTCGTGTTTCCCATCTCTGTTCCCTGAGGCATGGATTAGATGTTTTTCTGCCTCAACCACACATGATTTCAATTGATGGCAGATTAACAGGCTTTTGCTGAATTGCAGTCATCTTAATCATGTAAAGGAAATATTTAAAGCATGCAGTGTGTCTTGAGGACCAGGATTGGGAAACTTGGGCTATAAGGTGGTTAGCATCCCATCCTAAGCCGTTACAATTATTAGTAACTGAAAACAATCAAGAGGCAAAAGCAAAGTGTAGTATTTACCCCGACGTCTTAGTGCTACTTAGTTTTTGCATCACAGATTACAAATCTATACCAGAGATTCTTTGAGACCAGATTGTTCCAAAACGTTGGATCAGTACCATCTTGAAGGAAGTGGATAAGTGTCATACGAGGGAACTCTATCCGACTCAGGACGGAGAATGAAATGCTCTTACAAAACCCTTACTGTGGAGTAGAAAATAACATTTCTCCTTTCAAAATTCATCCTCAAAGTCATACAGATGGTCTGTTTTGAGATTGTTAGTTGTTGATTTCTCTTGACAACTTAGAGCAGGTTTCAGAGGCACACTCGTCTCAGTCTTTTCCATGCCGTGCTGTATTTAATGACGATGTTCTTTTTGCTCTCTTAAAAAGCAAGATATCTGTATGAATGATTTAGGAAGCTCTTAAAAGTCAACAGAACAGCTGCCAAAGTAAAAACACTCTGTGTGCTACAGTGGAGAGTATTCATGGAGGTTAGAGACCACAAATAGCTAAAATATGATTATAGCTGACTGTTTTAATAGTAAACTATACTTTGATTTACGTTAATACACACCATGGAAAAGATCTTAGCACTACAGCAGAAGCTAATAGCAGAAGATCCAAGGTGCTCTTAGATTGGCTTCTTTGCTAATGCTAGCTATTAGCTTGTCAAATAGCATTGCATCTTTGTATTTCAACTCCCCAAACTGGATTTTCAGAACATATTTTTGATGTGCTTCTCAGAAAAACCAGCCAATAGGCAAGGGTCCACTGTATTAACTTCACAGATTATCTGAACCTTTCACACCTCTGCTTACCATTGACATTCGTCGGCCTCCAGCTGGCGGCATCATCGGCATGTCTCCCTGGAGAGATCCCAGCTCATCGGACTCCTCTGAGCTGTGCAAGGATTGGCTGGTGGAGGCGCTCATGGAGGACAGGCTTTCGGATGGAGGCCTGATCATGAAGCTGGTCCTTCTGGGGTTGGGAATCAGGAAGTCGCTGACCGAAGACTGTCGTCTTTCTTCCTCGTTGATGGTTCTGATGGCTCCAGGCCTTATGGTGCTCCCAGACAGCACAGGGTCCAAATGACTGGGCTGAGGATGCTGCTCCTCCTGGATTTCTGCTTGGCTGGTTGTGTCCTCCTCCACTGTGGACATGACAGAGTTCCAGGCTGGATGGTGGTCCAGGGTCACTGTGTGGACCTCTGGACCTTCAGAGGTTTGTGGAGTTGCACAGATCTCCACAGACTTGTGGGTCATCCTTGCTGGAGGGCAGCTGTAGCCAGTTTGACCCAGATGAACCAAGCTGTTGTGTCTTGGTGGATCGTGGATCGTGTAATGAAGAGGCTTCATGTTAGCCTCGTGAATCACCTTGAAGGTCTGAGTCAGAGGCCCATTGTGAGGGGAAACATTACTCATGACACAGAGCTGTTGTAAGGACGCCTTCTTTTTGGACCTGTAGATCAGGCTGTCGTCCTCTGTGTACCTCTCTCCATACAGAGTCTGTTTGATTTTACGGATGCCTAAGTGGAGAATCTCCAAAATGTTCAAGAAGAGTGAAACTCCTGCAATGATGGTCATAAAAAACATGAAGATGGTCTTTTCTGTGGGCCTGGAGATGTAGCAGTCCACACTGTTGGGGCATGGCAGCCTCTCACACCTATACAGGGGCTCCAGATGGATTCCATACAGGATATACTGGCCCAGGATGAAGCAAACCTCCACCAGAGAGCGAGTAAGGATATGGATGATGTAGGTTCTCAGCAGAGAGCCTCTAAGAGGAGCCTTCTTCACCTTCTTCTGCTCCTCCAGCTTCCTCAGCTCCTTCTCTATGCGTTTGTGATCCTCCAGTCCAAGTTCTGCCTCGTCCATTTCCCCCTTCAGTTGGATCCGCCTCCTGTGGCGCTCCTTCTCCAGCGCCCTGATGCAGTACAGAGCATGCCCCATGTAGACCAGAGAGGGCGCAGACACAAAGATGACCTGCAGCACCCAGTAGCGAATGAGGGAAATGGGAAAGGCTCGGTCGTAGCAGACCGCCTTGCAGCCTGGCTGGTCTGTGTTGCAGACGAACTCCGACTGCTCGTCGTCCCAGACGTCCTCAGCCGCAGCTCCCAGGATCAGCATGCGGAAGATGAAGAGGATGGTGAGCCAGATCTTCCCTACGATGGTGGAATGAATGTGGACTTCTTCTAGGATGCTGCCCAGCAGGTTCCAGTCACCCATGGTCAGATTTTCACCACTTTAATGCCACATAGTCAAACTGAGGACACACAAACGCAACAAACAAGCAGATTAAAGCTGTAGCATGTAACTTTTATTAAAAATATTTTTTGCATACTTCTTCCAGTGAAAGCTTACTTGTGACTTAGTTTTGCCTTATTTGAAATATATTTTGAAAAAAAAAAAAAAACTTCGTAAGATTTTGTGTTTTGCAGTGTAGCTGGTTCAGAAAGAAACCGCGGTTCATATCTTTGAATAAACCTTAGGTTCTTCAGTATATTTGAGACATAACTGCACATGATAGAAAGTTTTCCTTGACAAAATGCTAAAAATGGAACCAGTAATCCATGTCCTAAACTCTAGATGGTTTCAAAATGGGTACTTTGTAGCTGCCATGAAGGCAACTCTTGTCTCTCAACTCTAATTCTCATGTTTGATCTCAAAAGGTTAAAACAGATTTAAAAATTAAAGTGAAGTAAAATTAGCATTAGCTTCTGGGTGGGGAACCCTTTGCAAACAGACAATAGTACAAAATTAATAAAGAAACATCAGCATTTAGAATGTTTTTACTTCATTTTCATTCAGTGTTTAATGATTATGATATTCGTTTAGCACAAATGCAATCTCACACCTTCTGATTTTAGTTGAGTTCAGAGCATTTTTTGCAGCAGTGTCCTCATCTTCCCTCCAGCTTTTTCAAACCCCCAGGACCAGCACCCTCTTTGAAAAACATTGTGTTAAGATGACATGCAGTAAAACACACATTTTCTTTTTTCATGATTACATATCTAGAAATCCTGCAGAGTTTCATCACTCTTCAGAGCATTTGTAGTTTTATTTCCAAGTCAAAAGAATTGCAAGAAAATTTTATTTTTCATTTTTCCCATACATTTAAGCCCAACATTATTCATGTAGATTTAGATTTAGCATTATCTTGTTTCTTCTGACTGCAAATAAAATTAACATTTTGGAGTGACCGTGCAAAAGTCCTGCCTTAAATCTGTGGAATAACTCGTGAAAATACCTGTGGACACTTGCAAAAAGCAGATCAGCAATTATAAGAAGGCTTTTAACGCCATAATGTCAGTAAATAATTTCCATCGATTATTGAAAAAACATATATTTCAATGCATAAAAATGTATTTTTCTATATATATTTTTTATATATTGTTTACAGAATACTTGTACATTGTCTTAAGGATGCACTGATATAAAAAGTTGGACCAATATGTTGCTGTTTTGGTGGATACCTGATATTTAGCAATATTAAATATATTTTCATGCCTTTCTGACGGCATTAAAAATACCACACCAATGACTTTTGCTTCTCTGCTCCAGTGAAACATCCCATAATCCTTTGCTGCATCATTATTACTGTAACATGAAAAAACAAATACTATGTGATCGACTAATATTGATAATAATGTGAATATATTGGGGACTCCTACATTGTTTTCTTGTTTCCAATCAGAAACAAACTATTTGATTGAATTAACTTGACTAACTCTTAACAGTACTTGTCAGAATTGGATAAAAACAAAATTTGCCAACATGATTAGAGGTAAACACTGAGGTGTTGTTGATATATTCAATCTGCTAAAGGGGCAAAACAACCTTCTTTTTAATAGATTTTGGCAAAAATCAGATAAAACGACTGCTGATGAATAAATATCCCATCATCTGCTGTGCTGATGGCTGGTTTGGCACCACATAGGAAAGCACTGCCATCACAGGACAAAGGCGATCACTGTGAATAGCACTGTATTGATCTGCAGTGACCTTCCCTTTAAGGCCACAGCTGGATGCAAACCATGTCAGTCAAATTTCCCCTCCGAGTCCCTCACTGGCTGCTGCAGTGGTCCAGGACTTTCCTTTGGGGTCTCCTCAGTTCACAGCTTTTAGATGAATTATTTTACCAGATCATATCAGAAATGACGCTTTAAAAATGGTCACGTGTGTTGTACGTTTTCACATTTTTGTCATGTTTCAATGTGAAGCACAAGGAAATTAATTCAAAATTTAGATGCATATTGAGTCAATATCTCAAAGAAACAGTCTTTTCTTGAGACCAAAAGAAATTCCTCTTTGTAAGCTCAGATTCAGTCAGATGAGTGAATAAAATAAGTAATTTTTTTCCATATATTCATCGCTCTCAGATATAAATTACAAATAGATAATTAACAGAAAATAAACAATATTGTTTCAACAAATCTCAAAGAAAAGCATGCTTGGCTAGAGACATCAAGACAGTTAAGGCGTCAAAACAGAGGAAGGTGAATCAGGAAGTGTAGGACAAGTCTTGACTACTAATAATTATTTTAGGAATCAATTGTTATAGCGATTACTCTGATGATTAATCGATTAATCAGACAAAAAATGGTTTAACCATTAACAATTTAAGCCTTTTTTATGCAATATTAGGAATACATTAAAAGATACAAATAAAGAAATAATTCAATTCCTTTTTTAAATAAGAAAATAAATCTTTTATTACCTAATATACAGTAACATGGCATTTCTTTGGGGACTTTGGACTAGGCCACTTGAGGAGTATTGGCTGAAACCTGTTTACAGAAAAGTTATATACATCTATATATATCTATATATACACATCTTAAACACATGATGCATATATTGTATTTTTGTACTGTGTTCTCTAATTACTGATCTGAATATATTGTTTTTTTGAGTTTGAATACACAGTTAACAATTAATTGATTACTAAATTAGTTGATGATTATTTCAATCATCGTTTCATCATGATTAATCCAATTAATCGTCTCAGCCCTAATCCTGACCATGCAGAGTTTAAAGATTAAAGTCTGGATTTTAAAATTAAAGTGCAAGAAAAAACAGGAGTATTATGATCTCTTGACTGCTGCAGTGTTTTTCATCAATTGAAGGTGAAATATGTGAAAATGGCCTTCCAGTAGTCAAGAGGAAATAAAAGCATGAACGATGATCTCAAGTTCCTGTTTTCTGCAGGAAAACCTTCCTATTTTGGAATTATTTGGAAATGATAGAAACATTTTTCGGACCGGTTGCTTTGGGTGATCGTGATAGAAGAGTAATAGGTTGGTTGAAAATAAACAAAAGAGGTAAATAGTCCAACTTGTCCAGTTGAAGAGGTTTATATTTTTTAACCAGTCTCTTTAAGGCATTTAATTTTCATCTGGACTTGAACTAGGCCATTCTAACACATAAATATGCTTTGATTCCTAACAGGTTTATTTAGTCTGTTTATGTGAACGGTCAGGTCTAAGTAGATTTGCATTTGTGTCACATTCTTTCAGTT
The DNA here is from genome assembly GCF_001443285.1 of Poecilia latipinna. Taxonomy (NCBI): domain Eukaryota; kingdom Metazoa; phylum Chordata; class Actinopteri; order Cyprinodontiformes; family Poeciliidae; genus Poecilia; species Poecilia latipinna. The sequence goes on along the minus strand of NW_015113084.1, from coordinate 141,166 downwards.
TTTGCTTGAAATATTGTTTTTATCAACAAACCTGCTTCAAGCATCTCAAAATATTCTCTTAGAAAACCTGAGATCTTCACAGAGCATCTCAGTTACACACAGCTGGAGTCTTTTCACTAATTTGATGACTTCTATGTGTTGAACAAAATAAAAACGTCCGTCCAAAATGTTGAGAAGCTTCAGGAAGCATGAATATCAGAGCTCTGCTGCCTTCAGTGGAGCGTCTTCGACCTCAGGTGTTTTTTAAATTAAACACTTTGTAACTTTCTAATTGGAATGAAAGGGGCTGGATGAATGACACCTGAAGGAAAATATTTGTACAGATGGCAAAAATATGGCTGTTAAATAATCACATTTCACTTAATATTAATGAAGGCAAAGAAATTGTTTTACAAATTGTTTGTTGGTTTGCGTTGCTTTAGAGAGATCTGAAAAAATTACTTATCAGATATGGATATAATTAATAATTCATAATCTATTAAACTATACTTGATTATATCAACCTACAATCTGGAGGTGGAAATTAGCATTTTTTGCTGTTACCTTGAATCTCGCCTTTTAAAAGGTTAATAAAATATTGTAAATTGTCTCTATGTGAATAAATAAATGGTACAAAATTCCTTCCTGTAGCATGGATCCCCTTATACATTTAAAATACTTCCACAAAATAAGATTTCTAGGTGACTTTTGTTATCTAGAAGTAGCTCAAATCATCCTTTAGTGTTTTAAAAAGAGTCATGAGTCTAAAAGACCAAATCTTGATTAAAAACATCACATCTGGAGGCTTTTGGTTTGAGATAAAGGTGAGGGGAAGCCGTCCAGGTGAACCTCTGCTGAGGAAAACATTGACAGATCGCTTGTTGGAAAGCTTGGGGGGGTCGACCTTCATAGTTGAGCTGAGTGCTGGATGTTATATAATCTCAGTTCGGCTCTGAACCTCAGTTTAGTTTGCTTTCATTGGAAGAGCTGCAGCTTTTGGTTCAACTTCAAAGATCCCAAAAAACAAACAAAACCAAAACCTGAAAGTAAATTCAGAAGTTATTGTTTCTAAATCCCAACACAATGGAAGAGGCTTTCTCAAAACTCCTCACATGTGTTTTTTTCTTTATTTAAATGTTTGCAGTTTGTCTTACGTTTTCTCAGATTATATAAAAGGAGTTTGCTGCAGTGCTTTGGCCCTCAGGGCCACTGTAGTATGAGCTTTGTTTGGGCAGTGGATGATGTAAGGTCAATGGTTGAACTAAGATGCTGCAACAGTTGGAAGAAAACATCAAAACCTTTGTTAAAACAGCAGGAATCAATGCCTCAGTGTTCACTTTGTCTTCTCTGCTTCCTCTAAAGATCAAACATCACAACATGACACAAACATGCAAACAGCAGCTTACATCTCACAGGTCCTCTGTCCCTCTGGGCCTCCGTGTGAACGGCATCGTGTTGGTAAATCCTGGGAAAACGCCGATCAGGGATGGTCCTACCCCATGGGGCTGCTCGGATCTCCCTGGGTTCTGATCCTGGGCGGCCGTGCCGTTCCCTCTGCCGTGCAGCTGTGTGTCTGTGTGTGTTGGGAACGCTCTGCCGTGTTACATGCAGGGTTCACAGGATGTGAGCATTGATCAGCTGCTGCCGGGACACGGCCCCCACCCCGCTCCCTGCTCCCATGGCAGGGGTGCCAACTCCGGCCCGGACCGTCGATACGGGCCTCAGAGACACTGAGGTACGTTTTTTCACTCGCATCCTGGAGATTCACCTCGGCCAGGTGAAGCTCAGATTTAATATTAAACACAAGAAACACGAATAAACAGATGAGGCACTGCAAAAACACAAAATGTTACCAAGTATTTTTGTACTGCAAATATCCTGGAGCAATTGAAAAAAAACAAAACTAACTTATAATGAACTATTTAGCAAGATAGATACAAAAAGTATTTGTTAAACTGGCAGATTATTTCACTTGTATCAAGACATTTTCAACTCATTTTCATTTTGGTTCAAAAATCTGAAAGTTCTTGAAGGGCCGGTTGTGCCAGAATGTATTTATTAACATTTTAAATGGTTAAAATATCAATAAATAGCTGTTTCTATACGATTTTATGATTATTTTAGCGTTTTGCTTTTTTTGCAATCCAAAGCAGAGATTTTGTGGTGCCAATTTAGAAATGTTTGTAAGGAATTTTTATGATATTTTCTCCAATGCAGTGGTTCCCAAACATTTTCTGCACCCCCCCTATGGA